>NC_084573.2:672500-685000 GCF_033978685.3 Nerophis lumbriciformis
CTATTTCTATTTGTATGTCTTTCATGATTGTGTCACATATGAACACACATTTCCATTTGTATGTCTTACATGATTGTGTCACAAATGAACACCTATTTCTGTTTGTGTGTCTTATATGATTGTGTCACATATGAACACCTATACATGATTGTGTCACATATGAACACATATTTCTGTTTGTGTGTCTTACACGATTGTGTCACATATGAACACATATTTCTGTTTGTGTGTCTTACACGATTGTGTCACATATGAACACCTATTTCTTTTTGTATGTCTTACATAATTGTGTCGCATATGAACACCTATTGCTATTTGTATGTATTTCATGATTGCGTCACATATGAACAATGAACACCTATTTCTATTTGTATGTCTTTCATCATTACTTCATGATTGTGTCACATATGAACACCTATTTCTATTTGTATGTCTTTCATCATTACTTCATGATTGTGTCACATATGAACACCTATTTCTATTTGTATGTCTTTCATCATTACTTCATGATTGTGTCACATATGAACACCTATTTCTATTTGTATGTCTTTCATCATTACTTCATGATTGTGTCACATATGAACACCTAATTTTATATGTATGTCTTTCATCATTACTTCATTAATGTGTTACATATGAACACTTATTTCTATTTGTATGTCTTTCATCATTACTTCATGATTGTGTCACATATGAACACCTAATTTTATATGTATGTCTTTCATCATTACTTCATTAATGTGTTACATATGAACACTTATTTCTATTTGTATGTCTTTCATCATTACTTCATGATTGTGTCACATATGAACACCTATTTCTATTTGGATGTGTCTTTCATCATTACTTCATTAATGGGTCACATATGAACACCTATTTCTATGTCTTTGTGTCACATATGAACACCTATTTCTATTTGTATGTCTTACATGATTGTGTCACATATGAACTTGTTCTTTAATCATCTGTATATTTCGCTCTACCGCAGGGAGAAAGAAGGAGGAGTCTCATGCACTGACAGACAGAGATGTGGGCGTGGCTTTGCAGCTGAGAGGCATCGGATTGGTGGAATATTGACATGCTATGAATATTCATCTTTACACTTGGTGAGACATTTAGAGTTTAGATTTAGAAATTGAAGATTTAGATATAACATTTAAAGTTTAGATTTGGATTTAACACTTAGCTTTAGATTTAGCATTTAGCGCTCACATTCAGATTCAAGAGATAGATTTAACATCTAGGTTTAGATTTAATATTTAGATTTAAATTCAAGAATGTAACATTTAGATTGAGGATCAAGATTTACATGTAACTTTTAGGTTTAGATTTAACATTTAGTCTTCACATTTAGATTTCAGATTTACATTGAAGATTTAGATGTAACATTTAGATTTCACGTTTAGGTTTAGATTTAACATTCGTCTAAGGTTTAACATTTAGATTTGACATTTAGATTTAACATTTAGGTTTAGATTTAACATTTATCTTATGGTTTAAAATTTAGATTTAACATTTAGGTTTAGATTTAACATTTATCTTACGGTTTAAAATTTAGATTGAACATTTAGCACACATATAGGTTTACTTTTTAGCGCTCACATTTAGATTTAGGATTTAGATTTACCATTTATGTTTAGATTTAGATACAACATTTAGCACTCATTTAGATTCAAGATATAGATTTAAGATTTAGGTTTAGTTTCAACATTTAGATTTAAGATATAGATTTAAGATTTAAATTTAACATTTAGGTTCAGTTTCAACATTTAGATTTTACATTTATGTTTAAAATAAAGATTTAACATTTAGCGCTCACATTCAGATTCAAGAGATAGATTTAACATCTAGGTTTAGATTTAATATTTAGATTTGAATTCAAAAATGTAACATTTAGATTGAGAATCAAGATTTACATTTAACTTTTAGGTTTAGATTTAACATTTAGTCTTCACATTTAGATTTCAGATTTAGATTTAACATTTCGATTTAACATTTAGGTTTAGATTTAACATTCGTCTATGGTTTAACATTTAGATTTGACATTTAGATTTAACATTTAGATTTCACATTTAGGTTTAGATTTAACATTCGTCTAAGGTTTAACATTTAGATTTGACATTTAGATTTCACATTTAGGTTTAGATTTAACATTTATCTTACGGTTTAAAATTTAGATTTCACATTTAGGTTTAGATTTAACATTTAGCACACATTTAGGTTTACTTTTTAGCGCTCACATTTAGATTTAGGATTTAGATTTACCATTTATGTTTAGATTTAGGAATTAAATACAACATTTAGCACTCATTTAGATTTAAGATATAGATTTAAGATTTAAATTTAACATTTAGGTTCAGTTTCAACATTTAGATTTTACATTTATGTTTAAAATAAAGATTTAAGATTTAGATTTAAATATAACATTTAGGTTTAGCTTCAACATTTAGATTGAACATTTAGATTTAGATTTACCATTTCGGCTTAGATATATTATTTAGATATATATTTAACATTTAGATATAACATTTAGTTAGTTGAAATGGAGATCATTAATGAGCCTGCGTTTTGATTCTGTGTATCGCTGCACCATGCAGAAGTGCAGTTATCTTCAGGTTTAACATTTAGATTTAACATTTAGATTGAACATTTAGATTGCTGCACCATGTTGGGAGTCAGTTGTTTACATCAATATTTGTCTTGACTTATTTGTGGGTAAATAAGATGTGTTGTATTTATGTCAACAAATTCATGAAACAAATGTTTATAAAATAATAATTATTAGAATCCCAAATTTTAAAGAAACATAAATATGATGAAGATGAAGATGATATATTAAATCTAAATGTAAAACCTTCATATAAATCTAAATCTTAAATGTAAATCTTGAATCTAAACGTGAGCTCTGAATTGAAGTTAAGTCTAAACCTAAATGTTAGATCTAAATCTGAATGTTGAATCTAAATATTAAACCTAAACATAAATGTTAGAATTAAATCTTAAATCTATATCTTAAATGTAAATGTTGAAATTAAACCTAAATGTTCAATCTGAATCTTAAATCTATATCTCGAATTTAAATGTGAGTGCTAAATGTTGAGTTCACGTAACGAGGAACTTGACTTGCTTTCAGAGTTGTTGTCTCAATGCTGATGTGAGACAAGAAGAGATATTTATTTATTATATATATTTATTAAGACAAGAAGATATATATATTTATTTATTTCTATGCATTGTCATTTGAGTGTTTGCTGGCTAACGATGCAGCTGATGGAAGTCGTCCATGAAGCCTTCGGGGAACAAAGCTGTCCAAAACAGTATTTGGTTTCCATGTTGTGACCTGAATACTAAGCCAGTATTATCGTCATCATAAGTGCGACTTGTAACGATGCACCTGGTCCCTCTCTGGTACTCTTTGCCCTCTTAGCTCAAGGACACATGTTGGGGTTCCCCAAGGCTCCGTTTTAGGTCCCATTCTTTTTGACTTTTACATTGATATCACCAGGAGACTGTCAATAAATATATTCTTTGCAAATGCTCTCTGAAAGCCTGCGTCTACTAAAACATGTGCAAAAGTTGATGTACTAAAGCAAGGACTGTTTTCACTGCTGGACTCTAGAAAGAGGTTCCCAACCTCCAGGTTCTGTAACAGCTTCTTCCCACAGGCCGTAAGACTCTTGAACGCATCATAATTAAATTAAATGATCCCCGTAACTCCCCCCAAAATGGATTAACTTGCTGGAATAAAAAAGACAATATAACATACATCCATAAACGTGGACGCATGTGGAAAAAGTGCAATATACTTATTTATTTATATATATTTTATATATTATTCATATATATTTATATATGCACCTTATTGCTTTTTTATCCTGCACTACCATGAGTTTATGTAACCACATTTCATTCTTATCTGTGCTGTAAAGTTCAAATCTGAATGACAATAAAAAGGAAGTCTAAGTCTAAGTCTAGGTCTAGTCTAAGTCTAAGTCGTGGGCAGAGGATGGCGTCTGTTTAGTAAGCAGGAATACAGAAAACATGTTTGTCCTGCTTGTCTGTGGAACACATGTGGATTATTAGAAGTGCAAAGAAAAGGTACATCAATAATCAGTATATATGATCATTGGCGTTGTTAGGCCTATTTTAGGGGGGCTCAAGCCCCCCTAAAATATTCTTAAGCCCCCCTAAATAATTTGGTGTTTTTTTGTTTGTTTTTTTACAAATAAATGCCGACATATTCATTATAAAGTGGCCCAAATATGAGTTTAAATAAATAATCATATAAGCTGTTATTATTCACTCAGTTTCCCCTCACTTGGTAGCGTAAGGTAGAGAGCCCCTTTCGTGCGTCGGTATCCAATCCATTCCACTTGTTCATATAGAAAATGCCCACATCACTCAAATTCCAGCCCGCATTTTCTCTGCGACCTTGCTTGCGGTCCTGCAGGTGTACGAAGCACATTATCTTCCTTTACAATGAGTGAAGCTGCACAAAACCTTGTGTGTGCAATTGTAAATCATTTATTTTTTTAAGTTTTGTGTTTCTTGTAGAATCTATATAAAGTAATATACATAAGCCTATTGTTAAAATAATGAAAAAAACCATCATTAAATATATTTGTTTTATTGTATTGTTACATTATAGCTGTTTTATTATTATAGGATGGCTTGTTAAACATTTAATAGGATTTTCAGAGGGAAGAAAAACCAAGACATTTAATATAAAATGTAAAATGAATAAATACATAAAAAGAAAAAGAAAATATATGGTTAAAAGCCATCGTCCCGGGGAGCATTTCATTTCGTCCCGTGCATTTAAAAAAAATAATAATAATAACAATGAATAATTGTGAAGTTTTGTGCTCGTGCGTAACATTCGCTCGCATCCTGTGCATCTCCTGGGGGCAAAGCCCCCCCTGTCCTTAAAAGCTAGTGACGCCCCTGTATATGATCAATACACCGGCGATTAGAGTAGATCAGTGATTCTGGTACGCAGGCTCCATCTAGTGGTACACCAGAGAATCACTTGGTTAAAGTACAGTGTTTTGTCGTCCCATATTCATTCCAGCTGTGTGCGACGTTACAATATTAAATGTACTTGTTCCGTGAAACCTGTCGTGTCTGTAATGAATACTTAGGCCTACTATGCTACTTGGAGCATAACACATCTGTAAATCAATTAGTAATTGTTATTCTTAATAATAAACAATCTCCATTACTCTTTGTATGGATGCAGGATTTCTATGCAAGTGATATATATATGCATGTATGGAAGTACAGTATATATAAGTATATACTGTGCATATATGTGACTGCTGTGTAGTTGTCCCGCCAAGAAGCCACACACAGGCTGGATTGGATGATGTGGTTGTTTACTGGTAGCTGCAATGAGTGATCATACACACAATATGTGGTTAGCACCTCCGCTGGTTTCCATGTCATCAGCAGAGTGCAGGAAGTCTGCTCAAGTACATAACTTTTTCATATTTTTACAATGACATGAAATACAATTACAGATGTGACTTAATACAATGGCTTTTAACACTATACTTTTTTACGTGTGATCGTATAGTAGTTTTAACTCTTTACTGGTATTACAATTAATTCAATACAACATATTTTTAACTTTTTTTTTAACCAACATCATCCTTTTTTTAAATATATTTAGAAAATATAAAATATAAAAATACAAAATACAATACAAGACGTGACACAAATAATGAAATGGACTTTTAGCACCCTCTGGTGGTGACTAGCGAATATGACAGACCACGTTGTTCGCATGTTAAAATGGCGAACAATACAAACTTAAATATGAACGTCTTGACACGTAAAACACACATAGTCATACTTGCCAACCTTGACACCTCCGATTTCGGGGGGTGGGGGCGTGGTCGGGGGTGGGGCGGGGCGTGGTTAAGAGGGGAGGAGTATATTGACAGCTAGAATTCACCAAGTCAAGTATTTCATACATATATATATAGGCAGGGACGTGCATATGATTATAGAGGGGCAGGGGCTCAAAGTCAGAAAAGGGCAGGACATTTTTTTTTTGGTCCTTTACACAATATGGAAATTAATGTAAAATTAAATTTGCTAATAGGAAGCTAACTATACAACTATACTATACTGCAATATTTGATAAGACCTCTTCTCCTATATCACTTGTATCTCCTTCAACTTCCCCCTCATCTATGGCTTCCTCTGCAGTAGTATCATCTGCCTCCCTTCCTGTGGATTCTTCCTCCCCAACATTTACCGGGATTTCTATGGCTTCCTCTGTGTCAGGAGTTGCCTCTTTTCTCTCAGGTGTTGCTTCTACACTCTCCACCTCCTCCTCTCTCAGGTGTTGCTTCTAAGGTCTCTGCCTCTCTCTCAGGTGTGACACTTTCTGAGGTCTGTGGTCTTTCTTCAATTCTGGTGCTAGTACTTGGTTTTAGCCATGCATTAAGAGGTCTGCTACCCTTAGCTGCTTCCTGGCACTCCTTCTCCTTCCTTTTCTGTATCCTTTCTTTTTTTGGCATTGTGCTGCAGGCATAATCAACATGAATCAAGTTTAAATACAGATGGTAATATTCCTAACAGATAACCTACATATTATATCCCCAGAATGCTGAAATTATTATTATTATTAATAATAATAATAATAATAATGATAATAATGGGATGAGAATCAGCACCTCCAAGTCCAAGTCCATGGTTCTCGCCCGGAAAAGGGTGGAGTGCCATCTCCGGGTTGGGGAGGAGATCTTGCCCCAAGTGGAGGAGTTCAAGTACCTCGGAGTCTTGTTCACGAGTGAGGGAAGAGTGGATCGTGAGATCGACAGGCGGATCGGTGCGGCGTCTTCAGTAATGCGGACGCTGTATCGATCCGTTGTGGTGAAGAAGGAGCTGAGCCGGAAGGCAAAGCTCTCAATTTACCGGTCGATCTACGTTCCCATCCTCACCTATGGTCATGGGCTTTGGTTTATGACCGAAAGGACAAGATCACGGGTACAAGCGGCCCAAATGAGTTTCCTCCGCCGGGTGGCGGGTCTCTCCCTTAGAGATAGGGTGAGAAGCTCTGTCATCCGGGGGGAGCTCAAAGTAAAGCCGCTGCTCCTCCACATGGAGAGGAGCCAGATGAGGTGGTTCGGGCATCTGGTCAGGATGCCACCCGAACGCCTCCCTAGGGAGGTGTTTAGGGCACGTCCGACCGGTAGGAGGCCGCGGGGAAGACCCAGGACACGTTGGGAAGACTATGTCTCCCGGCTGGCCTGGGAACGTCTCGGGGTCCCACAGGAAGAGCTGGACGAAGTGGCTGGGGAGAGGGAAGTCTGGGCTTCCCTGCTTAGGCTGCTGCCCCCGCGACCCGACCTCGGATAAGTGGAAGAAGATGGATGGATGGATGGATTATTATTATTATTATTATTATTATTATTATTATTATTATTATCATCATCGTCATCATTATCATTATTCTTATTATCATTATTATTATTATTTTGTTAACCCACACAGAAATAGCAAAGTCACTATAAACTTTATATCTAAACCTCTACTGTGAGAGAAATGTGATCCGCCGTAAACACAGTGCATTTTATTTTGAAAATTAACCCGGTGTTTTATTTTGTATTTTGTACACTACTTCCTGTCCCGCACGATCCGCTCTGCTCTGTGCGGACTTGATGTGCGGTGCTCAATTGATGTGCCGTGCTCCGACGTCCGGCAAAAACAGAAGCTGACACATTGAATAATAGAATAATACAGAGTTTTTCTGAAATATGACCCATATTAGATGCTGAATAAGTGGACGGCGACTAGACCATAACTCACAGGTTCATGTTGCTCCACTGTCACGTCTCCTCAGGGGCGCAGTTGGCTCTCTCTCCTCTCATTTACTCACTCACTCGCCCTCTCTCTCTCTCTCTGGCGGAAGCGGCAGGCTCAAACAACCCAGTATTACAAGAAAACATGGAGTTTTTGTACCGCTGTTTTTTTTTTACATCCCTGACAGGAATTTATTAATGTTGTTCAAAGAAAAAAACAAGAAAAAAAAAAAACACACACACACAGGCAGAGGGCACTTTTTAAGACGAGGCAAAAAGGGCAGGGGCTCAAGCACCCATAGGGCCCTATGTGTGCACGTGCCTGCATATATATATATATATATATATATATATATATATATATATATATATATATATATATATATATGTAACGGGTATAAGAAATACTTTGATTATTTGAGTGAAATTCCTGCTAAAATATGTCTATTGTTTTGTTATGTAATGAGAGGTCCAATTGCGCCATCTGCTGGTACCTAAAAGTCTGTAAATATGAACGCAAACCGGAAGCTTATTAGCAGACTTCCTGTCCTCTGCTAATGGTAAGCCACGGTCTGATATTGCTCTGCAAAATATGATATATTACACTAAATCTAAGGTGAGATTTATTGTAAGATGCACAGTTATTTAACAGCAGTTGAAATGCTACGTTGTGGAATTTTCCTTTTGAAGTGGATATTATTTCCCCCTGTAGACGTCAAAATCAGCAGAGGTGCTAAGCACATATTGTGTGTCTGATCACACATTGCAGCTAATAATTGTTGTTTTATGTGTCAAGACGTTCATATTTAAGTTTGTATTGTTCGCCATTTTAACATGCGAACAACGTGGTCTGTCATATTCGCTAGTCACCACCAGAGGGTGCTAAAAGGCCATTTCATTATTTGTGTCATGTCTTGTATTGTATTTTGCATTTTTATATTTTCTATTTCATAAATATATAAAAAAGGATGATGTTGGTTAAAAACCAAGTAAAGAATATGTTGTATTGAAAGATAAAAGCAAGTTAAAACGATCACACACGTTAAAAAGTATACTGTTAAAAGCCATTGTATTAAGTCACATCTGTCATTGTAAAAATATGAAAATGTTATGTACTTTAGCAGACTTCCTGTCCTCTGCTGATGACATGGAAACCAGCGGAGGTGCTAACCACATATTGTGTGTATGATCACTCATTGCAGCTACCAGTAAACAACCACATCATCCAATCCAGCCTGTGTGTGGCTTCTTGGCGGGACAACTACACAGCAGTTACATATATATATATATATATATATATATATATGTATATATATATATATATATATATATATATATATATATATATATATATATATATATATATATATATATATATATATATACAGTGGGGCAAAAAAGTATTTAGTCAGCCACCGATTGTGCAAGTTCTCCCACTTAAAATGATGACAGAGGTCTGTAATTTTCATCATAGGTACACTTCAACTGTGAGAGACAGAATGTGGAAAAAAAATCCAGGAATTCACATTGTAGGAATTTTAAAGAATTTATTTGTAAATTATGGTGTAAAATAAGTATTTGGTCACTTCAAACAAGGAAGATCTCTGGCTCTCACAGACCTGTAACTTCTTCTTTAAGAAGCTCTTCTGTCCTCCACTCGTTACCTGTATTAATGGCACCTGTTTGAACTCCTTATCTGTATAAAAGACACCTGTCCACAGCCTCAAACAGTCAGACTCCAAACTCCACTATGGCCAAGACCAAAGAGCTGTCGAAGGACACCAGGAAAAGAATTGTAGACCTGCACCAGACTGTGAAGAGTGAATCTACAATAGGCAAGCAGCTTGGTGTGAAAAAAATCAACTGTGGGAGCAATTATCAGAAAATGGAAGACATACAAGACCACTGATAATCTCCCTCGATCTGGGGCTCCACGCAAGATCTCATCCCGTGGGGTCAAAATGATCATGAGAACGGTGAGCAAAAATCCCAGAACCACACGGGGGGACCTGGTGAATGACCTGCAGAGAGCTGGGACCAAAGTAACAAAGGTTACCATCAGTAACACACTACGCCGACAGGGAATCAAATCCTGCAGTGCCAGACGTGTCCCCCTGCTTAAGCCAGTGCATGTCCAGGCCCGTCTGAAGTTTGCCAGAGAGCACATGGATGATACAGCAGAGGATTGGGAGAATGTCATGTGGTCAGATGAAACCAAAATAGAACTTTTTGGTATAAACTCAACTCGTCGTGTTTGGAGGAAGAAGAATACTGAGTTGCATCCCAAGAACACCATACCTACTGTGAAGCATGGGGGTGGAAACATCATGCTTTGGGGCTGTTTTTCTGCTAAGGGGACAGGCCGACTGATCCGTGTTAAGGAAAGAATGAATGGGGCCATGTATCGTGAGATTTAGAGCCAAAACCTCCTTCCATCAGTGAGAGCTTTGAAGATGAAACGTGGCTGGGTCTTCCAGCATGACAATGATCCCAAACACACCGCCCGGGCAACGAAGGAGTGGCTCCGTAATAAGCATTTGAAAGTCCTGGAGTCTCCAGACCTCAACCCCATAGAAAATCTGTGGAGGGAGTTGAAAGTCCGTGTTGCTCGGCGACAGCCCCAAAACATCACTGCTCTCGAGAAGATCTGCATGGAGGAATGGGTCAAAATACCAGCTACTGTGTGTGCAAACCTGGTAAAGACCTATAGTAATCGTTTGACCTCTGTTATTGCCAACAAAGGTTATATTACAAAGTAGTGAGTTGAATTTTTGTTATTGACCAAATACTTATTTTCCACCATAATTTACAAATAAATTCTTTAAAAATCCTACAATGTGAATTCCTGGATTTTTTTTCCACATTCTGTCTCTCGCAGTTGAAGTGTACCTATGATGAAAATTACAGACCTCTGTCATCATTTTAAGTGGGAGAACTTGCACAATTGGTGGCTGACTAAATACTTTTTTGCCCCACTGTATATACCTGTATATATATATATATCTACATCCTGAAAATATGCAAACAAAACTGTGTTTGGATAATTGATACTTCAAACTTGCATAAATAAATATTAAGGAATATAACATAACTTGGCTTCTGAGAGCTTCAAAATGTAATGAATAAAATGCTAAAGTTGTTGATAAACAAGCAATTATTTTAATAATTAAATATGGTCATTTTAAATGAATTATTATGATCATTTAAAATTAATTATTTCAAATATGTTTATTTTAAGGCTCCAGCGACCCCGAAGGGATTAAGCGGTAGAAAATGGATGGATGGATGGATGTTTATTTTAATGTATAATTCTATGGCTGGATGTAATAAGGAGTCAGAAAAAATAAAAATAAAAATACAATTAATTTTGATGTTTTTAGCAAAATATAGTAAAAATGTATTTATTTATTTTTATTAATAAATATCTATTTATTTTTTGGTAAGATAAACATAATAATACAATTTATCTCTAGTCTGGATGATTTAGTTCTTGTCACCCTGTAGTGAAAAAAGGCTGTCCTCACTCAGGTCCGCATGGAGCTGGAGGGGGCGTGGCCTCCAGCTCCGGCTGAAAATCGGGAGATTTTTTGGGAGAATATTTGTCCCGGGAGGTTTTCGGGAGAGGCGCTGAATTTCGGGAGTCTCCCGGAAACTTGGTGAGGGTTGTCAAGTATGACATAGTGCAACAATTATTAGCTGCAATGAGTGATCTCACACACAATATGTGGTAAGCACCTCCGCTGGTTTTCATGTCTAAATAATATCCACTTCAATGCAAAATAGTCTTTTCCGCACTATAAGGCGCACTGGATTATAAGGCGCTCCTTCAATGAATGGCCTATTTTAAAACTGTGTTCATATATAAGGCGCAGCGCATTATAAGGCGCATAGAATAGACGCTACAGTAGAGGCTGGGGTTGCGAGACCTGTTGGTCCATATATAAGGCGCACCGGATTATAAGGCGCACTGTCAGCTTTTGAGAAAATTGAAGGTTTTTAGGTGCGCCTTATAGTGCGGAAAATACGCTAGTACATCTGACGTGAGCAACAGACAATTCAAAAGGAAAATTCCCCAACATAACATTTCAACTGCTGTTAAATAACTGCGTATCTCACCTTAGCTTTAGTGTCATTTATAATATTTTGCAGAGCAATATCAGACCGTGGCTTACCATTAGCAGAGTGCAGGAAGTCTGCTAACAGCTTCCGGTTTGCGTTCATATTTACGGACTTTTAGGTACCAGCAGATGGCGCAATTGGACCTCTCATTGCATAACAAAACAATATACATATTTTAGCAGGAATTTCACTAATAAAGTTTTCTTATGCCCGTTACATATATATATATATATATATATATATATATATATATATATGTATATATATATACATATATATATATATATATATATATATATATATATATATATATATATATATATATATATATATATATATATATATATATGTCTTAATAAGGTTATCCAAAAAATAGTGCTCGATACCGTAGTAGAGCGCAATATATGTATGTGTGGGAAAAAAAATCACAAGACTATTTCATCTCTACAGGCCTGTTTCATGAGGGGGGGTACCCTCAATCATCAGGAGATTTTAATGGGAGCATTCGCATACCATGGTTTATATAGGGCACAGAGTGGGTGGGTACAGGCTGCCCTAGGGGCGTGGTGA
>NC_084573.2:697500-752500 GCF_033978685.3 Nerophis lumbriciformis
GACAAGTTAGTCTTTCTTCAACACCAAAGACAATTTACAGCCTTCAACCCCATGACCCGGATGTACCATTTTTCTACCACTATTTAGTCCTCAGCAATCCTCACTTAGGTCTCTTTCATAAACAATAACCTTCATTTCGGACTTTCAATGAACATAAAACCATTCTTTCTAGAAACATTGTCCATAATTTATCAGCTTCACCAAACTTGTGTTTGACTTTCACCGTTTTTATAAACGTTGTCTATGATTTAGTCTTGAAGTTGAATGTTTTTCTAAACATTGAAGATGATTTTCTCTCGAATGAACCTAACGTACGTCTTTTTGTAAGAACTGAAGTCGACTTTTAGATTTTTTTAACAGACATAATGAACCTGTTTTCCCAATTCAGTCGCCAATGACGTTTTTATAAAAATCCAAGACAAGTTAGTCTTTCTTCAACACCAAAGACAATTTACAGCCTTCAATAAACCCCAAGAAAGTGTTTTTTAACCCCATGACCCGGATGTACCATTTTTCTACCACTATTTAGTCCTCAGCAATCCTCACTTAGGTCTCTTTCATAAACAATAACCTTCATTTCGGACTTTCAATGAACATAAAACCATTCTTTCTAGAAACATTGTCCATGATTTGTCAGCTTCACCAAACTTGTTTTTCAGTTTAGACGATGCAGTGAAAGTCATTTGTCTCGAATCCAATCAAACAAATGTTCCTGTTTTTGTAAAAACTTAAATAAGTTTTGGACCTTCATCATTTTTATAAACGTTGTCTATGATTTAGTCTTGAAGTTGAATGTTTTTCTAAACATTGAAGATGATTTTCTCTCGAATGAACCTAACGTACGTCTTTTTCTAAGAACTGAAGTCGACTTTTAGATTTTTTTAACAAACACATTGAACGTGTTTTCCCAATTCAGTCGCCAATGACGTTTTTATAAAAATCCAAGACAAGTTAGTCTTTGATAAACCCAAAGATGGAGTTGTCGTAACCATCAAAGACTAGTTGATTCCAAATAACGGAGCTGTTTTGGAGTCAAGTGGCGTACGTAATTTTGAAGACAATTCAATTGTCGGTGAGGATTTAGACTTATCAGTCAACCTAACATTTGCCATGATTTAGTCTCTGATCAATTGAATGTAGGTGTTTTTAGAAACATCAAAGATAAATGTCTATGGAGGTTCTCGTTCATCAGGTCTTTGTCATCTCAGGTCAGTCAATCCATCACAACTGGACTGTTTGCTTTGTACTAGAAGACGTTTCGCCTTTCAAAATTCTGAGATGTGGAATACAAAGTCAAAGATAAATCAGACTACAAAGCCAACCTAAGAAGAACCTAGCCTACGTCTTTTTGTAACAGTCAAAGACTATTTGATGGACAACAAACGTAATGTACTCGTCTTCGCAATCATCCTGAAGAAGTTAGTCCTCAATAAAATCAGGTAGGATTTACGAGCGTTAGTCAGTGATCCTGATGTACGTGTTTTGTCAACATCTTTTCCATTTTCAATGTACTCTGTTGAAGCCAGCGTATGTTTGCCTACAAATCAAAGACAATTTAGTCCTCAATCAAGTAAAAAAATAGTTTTTCATAATATTTAAATGTCATGATCCGCGCAACGGATCATAACAAGTACAATAAAATACATTAATCATAAAATGTGTGCAAGAGTCCTTTAGTCTTAAGATGATTATTTCATTAAACATAATAACACTTTTCAACCTTGACCTTGTCACAGATGCAAGTTGGGTTTTTTTCAGCGTATCCCAACAAACAACAAGAACATTTGCATATTTCATTGAACGGTCTTCCTGACAAAGTGAAATTTCTCACTATTTCATCTTGAAAAGGACAATTTGTGACAGTTTGTGCTGGTTTACCGCACATGAACCAAACAGCGAGACTGTTGACATGAAACCCCAAAGAAGACGCGGTCCTGCCTGCCGAGTTTCCTCGCAGCTGCAAAAGCTCCGACAGCAGATGAGAGCGTCTGATCCAAAAAAAACAAAACAAGAAATGATTTGGCTGAGAAGCAAAAGTTTCATTGCTGCTTGGAAGTGAAAACCTCAAGAAGAAGTGTTTCTACGAGCACAAGCTAACTTTCACACATTTGAACGTTACTTTGGCAAATAAAAGCTGCAAAATCCCACAAAAAAGCCTAATTTCCCGCCTCACTTCAAGCAAAATAGCCGCCAGTCGACTTTGTTTGGATTTGGCACATTTTCTTACCTAAAACGCTGACTTTGGTTCCTGCAGCAAAAAAAGCTGGGTCGTAGGAGCACAGAGGCTTCCAGCTGTGACACAAACCTCCTCAACCTGCTCTGTCTCAGCCTAGGAGGCAGGACTGCTTTGTGGACCGGACTAAGACCACGACTTAAGAAGACGACTAATGTCTGGTTTTGTTTCCTTAACAACCACTACTTTACTTTCAAACCAGTTTACTTGGAAGTGACTGAACGGAAGGACAATAGCTAGCTGTGCAGTTGTCTTGTACCCTAAACAATTTGATATAAACTACTAAAAGTTTAAATGCTGTCTTACCTAGAACTGTTAGTCTTCTTCCTGGGCAAAAGAACATTTCAGAACTATAACCAGTCACAGTGTCCTGTTCACCAAGATCTGTTACTTTATATATTCTAATCCTCCAACTTCATCTCCGTTCGAAACAGTTTTCTCAGAATCTCTTCAATTCCTTACATTGACTTATTCTGGTGTCTCACCTAGAACCGTTAGTCTTGTTCCCGGGCCAAAGTAGGCTTCAGAATAGCTAGTCACAGTGCGGTTTTCTCTTGTAGAAGACTACATAGCTACTTGTTCTCCAACTTCAACTCCATTAAATTAATTTTCCATTAAGGCTCTGAAAGTATTTAAAGTATTTACATTGACTTATTTTGGTGTCTTACCTAGAACTGTTAGTCTTGTTCCTGGGCCAAAGAAAACTTCCGAACTATAACCAGTCACAGTGTCCTGTTCACCAAAATCTGTTACTTTATATATTCCAATCCTCCAACTTCATCTCCGTTTGAAACAGTTTTCTCAGAATCTCTTCAATTCCTTACATTGACTTATTCTGGTGTCTTACCTAGAACCATTAGTCTTGTTCCTGGGCAAAAGAACATTTCAGAACTATAACCAGTCACAGTGTCCTGTTCACCAAGATCTGTTACTTTATATATTCCAATCCTCCAACTTCATCTCCGTTCGAAACAGTTTTCTCAGAATCTCTTCAATTCCTTACATTGACTTATTCTGGTGTCTTACCTAGAACCGTTAGTCTTGTTCCTGCGCCAAAGTAGGCTTCAGCATTGCTAGTCACAGTGCGGGTTTCTCGTGCAAAAAACTACATAGCTACTTTTTCTCCAACTTTAACTCCATTAAAAATAATTCCCATTAAGACTCTGAAACCATTCCGTACATTGACTTATTCTGGTGTCATACCTAGAACTGTTAATCTTGTTCCTGCGCCAAAGAAAACTTCAGAACTATAACCAGTCACAGTGTTCTGTTCACCAAAATCTGTTACTTTATATATTCCAATCCTCCAACTTCATCTCTGTTTGAAACAGTTTTCTCAGAATCTATTCAATTCCTCACATTGACTTATTCTGGTGTCTTACCTAGAACTGTTAGTCTTGTTCCTGCGCCAAAGTAGGCTTCAGCGTTGCTAGCCACAGTGCGGGTTTCTCGTGCAGAAAATTACATAGCTACTTTTTCTCCAACTTTAACTCCATTAAAAATAATTTCCATTAAGACTCTGAAATCATTCCTTACATTGACTTATTCTGGTGTCTTACCTAGAACTGTTAGTCTTGTTCCTGCGCCAAAGAAAACTTCAGAACTATAACCAGTCACAGTGTCCTGTTCACCAAAATCTGCAACTCTATTTTTTCCATCCCTCCAACTTTATCTCCGTTTGAAACAGTTTTCTCAGAATCTTTTCAATTCCTTACATCAACTTATTCTGGTGTCTTACCTAGAACCGTTAGTCTTGTTCCTGCACCAAAGTAGGCTTCAGAATAGGTAGTCACAGTGCGGTTTTCTCGTGCAGAAAACGAACGTTGCTCTTTTTTTCTCCAACTTCAACTCCATCAAATTAAATTTTCCATTGAGGCTCTGAAAGCATTTAAAGTTTTTATATTGACTTATTCTGATGTCTTACCTAGAACTGTTAGTCTTGTTCCTGCACCAAAGACAACTTCAGAACTATAACCAGTCACAGTGTTCTGTTCACCAAAATCTGCTACTCTATTTTTTCCAATTCTCCAACTTCATCTCCTTTCGAAACAGTTTTCTCAGAATCTCTTCAATTCCTCACATTGACTTATTCTGGTGTCTTACCTAGAACCGTTAGTCTTGTTCCTGCGCCAAAGTAGGCTTCAGCAGAGCTAGCCACAGTGCGGGTTTCTCGTGCAGAAAACTACATAGCTACTTTTTCTCCAACTTTAACTCCATTAAAAATAATTTCCATTAAGACTCTGAAATCATTCCTTACATTGACTTATTCTGGTGTCTTACCTAGAACTGTTAGTCTTGTTCCTGCGCCAAAGAAAACTTCAGAACTATAACCAGTCACAGTGTTCTGTTCACCAAAATCTGCTACTCTATTTTTTCCAACCCTCCAACTTTATCTCCGTTTGAAACAGTTTTCTCAGAATCTCTTCAATTCCTTACATTGGCGTATTCTGGTGTCTTACCTAGAACCGTTAGTCTTGTTCCTGCGCCAAAGTGGGCTTCAGAATAGCTAGTCACAGTGCGGTTTTCTAGTGCAGAAAACGAACGTTGCTCTTTTTTTCTCCAACTTCAACTCCATCAAATTAATTTTCCATTAAGGCTCTGAAAGCATTTAAAGTTTTTACATGGACTTATTCTGGTGTCTTACCTAGAACTGTCAGTCTTGTTCCTGCGCCAAAGAAAACTTCAGAACTATAACCAGTCACAGTGTTCTGTTCACCAAAATCTGCTACTCTATTTTTTCCAATCCTCCAACTTTATCTCCGTTTGAAACAGTTTTCTCAGAATCTCTTCAATTCCTTACATTGACTTATTCTGGTGTCTCACCTAGAACCGTTAGTCTTGTTCCCGGGCCAAAGTAGGCTTCAGAATAGCTAGTCACAGTGCAGTTTTCTCTTGTAGAAAACTACTTAGCTCCTTGTTCTCCAACTTCAACTCCATTAAATTAATTTTCCATTAAGGCTCTGAAAGTATTTAAAGTATATACATTGACTTATTCTGATGTCTTACCTAGAACTGTTAGTCTTGTTCCTGGGCCAAAGAAAACTTCAGAACTATAACCAGTCACAGTGTTCTGTTCACCAAAATCTGTTACTTTATTTTTTCCAACCCTCCAACTTTATCTTTGTTTGAAGCAGTTTTCTCAGATTCTTTTCAATTCCTTACATCAACTTATTCTAGTGTCTTACCTAGAACCGTTAGTCTTGTTCCTGCACCAAAGTAGACTTCAGAATAGGTATTCACAGTGCGGTTTTCTCGTGCAGAAATCGAACGTTGCTCTTTTTTTCTCCAACTTTTAACTCCATCACATTATTTGTTTCATTAAGGCTCTGACTTAAAGTCTTTACATTGACTTATTCTGGTGTCTTACCTAGAACTGTTAGCCTCGTTCCTGCGCCAAAGACAATTCCAAAACCTAGTCGCCACAGTGCAACTGTTTTGTGTGCTTACCAACCCAGGATGATGCTAGGCATTTTCTCCAACTGTATTGCCATTAAAAGTAATGTTCCATTAACACGCTGTAAGTCTTCATATTGACCAATTCTGGTGTCTTACCTAGAACCGAGAGTCTTGTTCCTGCGCCAAAGAAAGCTTCACTGCCGTAACTTCCCACAGTGCAGTTGTCTCGTGCACTAAACAACAATACCCTCCTACACCACCATCTTGAACTCTTTTAAAATAACTATTTCTTTTTAAATTCCTTAAATTGACCGAATCTGGTTTCTTACCTAGAACTGTTAACCTTGTTCCTGCGCCAAAGTAGACTTGAGAAGAAGACACACTGCAGGTGTCTGGTATCCAAAACAACCCAGAACCACTCCATGCATTACTCCCAACTTTAGTTTGATCAAAAAAACGTGTTTGCTTGTAAGACTCTGGACTGGTCTACAGTTCCTACGGCGGGTGTCTGACCTGGACTCTGGACTGGTCTACAGTTCCTACAGCGGGTGTCTGACCTGGACTCTGGACTGGTCTACAGTTCCTACGGCGAGTGTCTGACCTGGTAGAAACGTTAACCTTGTTCCTGCTCCAAAAAGTCAACTTGGCTTTAGTCTTTGTTGTCCAGCCTGGTGGACCCCTTTTGGCCCCCCCAAAGAAACTGTAGTCCTACTCACCAAGAATGGTCAGTTTGGTACCCTGGCCAAAGTAGGCTTCATAGGTGGCACAGAGTCAACACGCCGACATAAAAACCACATTAGATACAACTTCTCCTCCCTTGCCAGAAACACCTTGGTGGTGCTAGCAAATCCCTGATTGTCTTCCCTTTGGTCCACTGTGGTCCCAGGTAAGAAGGTCTTCATCATCCTGTCACCTGGACTCCACAGTCCAGACTATTGACTTCTCCATCCTTCATCCCTTTTCCCAAGAGGTCTTCCCAAAAAGTCTTTAAAAAAGCAAAATGAGCGCGACAAGGATTTGTGAAGACTTCCTTCCTCAAGGGGAGTGAAGACAAATTGCATTTGTGCTGTGAAGAAGATCTCCTGTCACCTCCCAGCATGGATCTAACGGGAGGAGGTTTTTGTACGGCCCCTCAATTGCTTTGTATCACCGTGGCCCCCTGTACCCACGGTGTGAACACCCAACTCAAAAACCTGCACTAGTTTTTTCTGGTTTTCACTCCCCCCACCAGCAGAACTCTCATCCCCCACCATGGAGCTCCATATCTCTGCTTGCATCTCCACTCTCAGGCTGCTATTTGTGTGGCGCTAAGAAAAGAAACTCAGGAAGAAAAGGCGGTGATGCTGCACACCCTTTCACCCCTACCACCCACGACCTGCATACACCTTTACTAAACACACATAACACCACATGGCAGGCCTGGACAATTATTTTCACTCAGGGGGCCAAATTTAGAGAAAACAAATCTATGTTTACATACCCCAAAAGCAGTGAAGTTGTCAGGTTGTGTAAATGGTCAATAAAAAGAGAATACAACAAATCCTTTTCAACTTATATTCAATTGAATAGACTGCAAAGACAAGATATTTCATGTTCACACTCTACTTTGCAAAGCCACAGCTATTTATCAACAACACCCAGAAACGCTTCGACTGAGAAAGTTGAGGAATGCTCACCAAAGACTTATTTGGAACATCCCACAGGTGAACAGGCTAATTGGGAACAGGTGGGTGCCATGATTGGGTATAAAAGCAGCTTCCATGAAATGCTCAGTCATTCACAAACGAGGACGGGGGCGAGGGTCACCACTTTGTCAACAAATGCCTGAGCAAATTGTTTAAGAACGACATTTCTCAACAAGGAATTTAGGGATTTCACCATCTACGCTCCGTAATATCATCAAAAGGTGATGTGGCATCAAAAAGCCACATCAGTGTGTAAAGGATATCACCACATGGGCTCAAGACCACTTCAGAAAACCACTGTCAGTAACTACAGTTGGTCGCTACATCTGTAAGTGCAAGTTAAAACTCTACTATGCAAAATGAAAGCCATTTATCAACAACACCCAGAAACGCCGCCGACTTCACTGGGCCTGAGCTCATAGATGTCCATAGTAACTAATTAGATGACCATAGTAACTAATTAGATGACCATAGTAACTAATTAGATGACCATAGTAACTAGTATATCATGCAAAAGCGCAGATTCCAAGCATGTAAAGACTTAGTATAGTTGAAGACTTCCGGTCATTAGAAAACATGAGTGCACATCATAATGGCAGCTACACTCGACATCTTAAACATCTAAAAAATATATTTGGGAATGTCCGGGGGGCCAGATTGAAAAGCCTTAGTTTGCCCAGGTCTGCCGCATAGTAGAGCATAAGCTAACATAGTATAACATACCAGCATGACATACCACAACATAGGACAACATATGGACCGCTCACATTTCCGATAACATTGAAATGCATGTAATGAGACTATGTACTGGACACACCTCGGGTCTTCTACCAGAGGCCTGGGAACTCCAGCGCTCTCTGCGGGATTTTACAAAATACAATTCATTTCAAAACCTACCCACCAAATACCCATTTACAATTTCCTACCAACCCACCAACAGGTTGACATAAAGAAGGAATCTTTAAATCCACCAAATCAGTCTCAATATCCTATTATTCAAGAGACACTATTATTTGAGACACTTGTGATTAAGAGCTATGTCAATAAACTTTGATTGATTGATTGACCAGATGCCCGAACCACCTCATCTGGCTCCTCTCCATGTGGAGGAGCAGCGGCTTTACTTTGAGCTCCCCCCGGATGGCAGAGCTTCTCACCCTATCTCTAAGGGAGAGACCCGCCAACCGGCGGAGGAAGCTCATTTGGGCCGCTTGTACCCGTGATCTTGTCCTTTCGGTCATGACCCAAAGCTCATGACCATAGGTGAGGATGGGAACGTAGATCGACCGCTAAATTGAGAGCTTTGCCTTCCGGCTCAGCTCCTTCTTCACCACAACGGATTGATACAGCGTCCGCATTACTGAAGACGCCGCACCGATCCGCCTGTCGATCTCACGATCCACTCTTCCCTCACTCGTGAACAAGACTCCGAGGTACTTGAACTCCTCCACTTGGGGCAAGATCTCCTCCCCAACCCGGAGATGGCACTCCACCCTTTTCCGGGCGAGAACCATGGACTCGGACTTGGAGGTGCCGATTCCCATCCCAGTCGCTTCACACTCGGCTGCGAACCGATCCAGTGAGAGCTGAAGATCCTGGCCAGATGAAGCCATCAGGACCACATCCTGCAGCCACCAAACCAGATACCCTCAACGCCCTGACTGCGCCTAGAAATTCTGTCCATAAAGGTTATGAACAGAATCGGTGACAAAGGGCAGCCCTGGCAGAGTCCAACCCTCACTGAAAACGTGTCCGACTTACTGCCGGCAATGCGGACCAAGCTCTGACACTGATTATACAGGGAGCGGACCGCCAAAATCAAACAGTCCGATACCCCATACTCTCTGAGCACTCCCCACAGGACTTCCCGAGGGACACGGTCGAATGCCTTCTCCAAGTCCACAAAACACATGTAGACTGGTTGGGCAAACTCCCATGCACCCTCAAGGGCCCTGCCGAGAGTATAGAGCTGGTCCACAGTTCCACGACCAGGACGAAAACCACACTGTTCCTCCTGAATCCGAGGTTCGACTATCCGGCGTAGCCTCCTCTCCAGTACACCTGAATAGACCTTACCGGGAAGGCTGAGGAGTGTGATCCCACGATAGTGAGAACACACCCTCCGGTGCCCCTTCTTAAAGAGAGGAACCACCACCCCGGTCTGCCAATCCAGAGGTACCGCCCCCGATGTCCACGCGATGCTGCAGAGTCTTGTCAACCAAGACAGACCCACAGCATCCAGAGCCTTAAGGAACTCCGGGCGGATCTCATCCACCCCCGGGGCCTTGCCACCGAGGAGCTTTTTTAACTACCTCGGCAACCTCAGCCCCAGAAATAGGAGAGCCCACCACAGATTCCCCAGGCCCTGCTTCCTCATAAGAAGACGCGCTGGCAGGATTGAGGAGGTCTTCGAAGTATTCCCTCCACCGATCCACAACATCCACAGTCGAGGTCAGCAGAGCACCATCCTCACCATACATGGTGTTGACATTGCACTGCTTCCCCTTCCTGAGGCGGCGGATGGTGGTCCAGAATCGCTTCGAAGCCGTCCGGAAGTCGTTTTCCATGGCTTCCCCGAACTCCTCCCATGTCCGAGTTTTCGGGCATCTGGTCAGGATGCCACCCGAACGCCTCCCTAGGGAGGTGCTTCGGGCACGTCCGACCGGTAGGAGGCCACGGGGAAGACCCAGGACACGTTGGGAAGACTATCTCTCCCGGCTGGCCTGGGAACGCCTCGGGATCCCCCGGGAGGAGCTGGACGAAGTGGCTGGGGAGAGGGAAGTCTGGGCTTAGGCTGCTGCCCCCGCGACCCGACTTCGGATAAGCGGAAGAAGATGGATGGATGGATGGATGATTGATTGATTGAACTGTTATATGGGATCATGACAGAATGCACCCCTCACATAACGAATTCCTGCGCAGTCCTCGACGAAACAGAAAAAGTCCAAAATCAATCTTTCCTGGCGTCTGACTGCGCCCCCGCTACAGAGGGCCAGTCTTGGCCATTTGCCCTCGTAGCCAGTTCGGGGAGAGACAGGTGGAAGAGAGGACAATCAATCAAAGTTCAAGAAATCGAATCAAACTCAACCCAATGGGAACAACGAGAAACCTTGGAAGGGACCAAAGATATGGTGCAATGGATGCCAAGTGGATATGGTTTGAAAATGTGAGAGTCCAGTCCATAGGGAGGTCAGCAGGGGGATCCTCTTGTATGTAGACACGTCAGAGTGCCGAGACGTCGCTGACTGATGCTTAGAGGAGTTTTTTTCAACCTTTTTTGAGCCAAGGCACATTTTTTTCATTGAAAAAAATCCAGGGGCAGCAGAAAATGTTAAAAATGAAACTCAAAAAGCTATATTGGCAATATAAAGTCCTGATACCACTTCAAACCACAACCATCCATGTATCAACAATGATCTTGTCTCAAAGTAGGCTCACAGAGCAATTATCTGCCTGCTGCCACCTACTGATATGGAGGAGTATTACATGGTTACTCTGCTGATCTCCAGACGGCATCGACACTCTACAACAGCACATTGTTTGCCGATTATAATTATTGCTTTACAGAAAATATTTTTCCGAACAATTAGGTGGAATTGCGTCATTTGGCTTGGCACACCAGACAATATCTCACGGCTTGAAAAACACTGCTCCAACCAACACATTTCACACAGAAATGAGGCTATTTTCAGGAAGAAATATGTCATGCCTGCGTACAATATCACAACAATCATATGGTTATTGTCAGTACCATCAGAAAACAAAGACTAAAACCAACTACAACCAACTCTGGTGAAAATAAGTAGAGCATGCTTAGCAGCCTAACCCAAAACATACCAAGGTATGCCTATAGGCTACGGTTTCAAACCTTTCAAACGTTTTATTAGTTTGCTAACAATATTTGGTTGACCAATTAGGTGGAATTACATTCTTTCCCACCGTACATAAATAATAATAATAAATAATATCTGACGGTACACCTGTGTGCAAAGGCCCAGTGGTTGAAAAACACTGGCTTAGGGGAGTGGTCCACCCCGGATCCGGACTTTATAATGTCCAGAGGTAGGCCAGCATGGGATGAGATAAGCAAGAATGTGGAGGACAATCAATCAATCAATCAATCAATGTTTACTAAGATAACCCTAAATCACGAGGGTCTCAAAGGGCTGCACAAGCCATATCAGGAGCTGAGGATAAGCAGCTGATCGTGTCCTGGGCGAAAGAGAAGGCAAATTACGAGTGCGGTTTCTGTGCAATGATGCCTTCTAAACCCTGCTTGAGATAGCTCAAAGAAATCATTGTTTCACAGCTTAGCAAATGCTTTTTCTAGGACTTGGGACAGAAACGGCAGATTGGCTATTAGTCTGTTATTAGCCAGGACATGCGGATCAAGATCAGGTTTGAGGACCGCCACTTGCCAATCAATATTGACCATCTTGTACAACCGTCCCCAGGAAATGGTAGGGCCTCTTTAGGCAAGTCGAATTCAAAACAGTTGAGAAGAAATAAATACAAACTAAAGCTGCAAGCAGCGTTGGTCGGGCCCGCGTATTTGGCAGGTGCTAGTCCTAAGTGTCCCAATACTTTTGTCCAGTTTTAGTCCTAAATGTCCCAATACTTTTGTCAAGTTGTAGTCCTAAGTGTCCCAATACTTTTGTCCAGTTTTAGTCCTAAATGTCCCAATACTTTTGTCAAGTTGTAGTCCTAAGTGTCCCAATACTTTTGGCCAGTGTAAGTGTCCCAATACTTTAGTCCAGTGGTAGTCCTAAGTGTCCCAATACTTTTGTCCAGTTTTAGTCCTAAGTGTCCCAATACATTTGTTTAGTGGTAGTCATAAGTGTCCCAATACTTTTGTCTACTTTTAGTCCGAATTGTCCCAATACTTTTGTGTAGTGTACCTACCTTGTCTGTATTGTGTGGGCATGCTGATGCTGCCTGCTTTTAAGCAGCCATCTTGAAAAAACAGCAGCATCAGCGCACAGGTTCTTTGAAGGGTCATACAATAAAAACCGGAGCAGGTATCAAAACTCTTTCGCCAACTTTTAATCAGAAGGGTTCAATCTCTCTCCTGTGTTAGTTTGAAGCCGAAACAACAAACGCGCTCAGAGGAGATAATGTTTGAAGAAAGGTGACCGGTTTTTACAAAAATTTTGTTTTGAAGGGGGAATAGCAAACTTCCTGTTGATTTTTGCTGGGGATTGTCTATTTATGAAATGTAGGTCTAAGTTAGACCTACATAGAGGTTTTTGTTTCATGTCTCTCCGACCTTCCCAGTGGGAGTTACAGGCAGTTTTGTCATTTTTTTCTTCCGAGGAGCAGTTTTTTCTGCGTTTTATTCAAAAATTGCGCTAGGGGTTAGGTTTTTTTTATAAGATCGCAATTTTTGACAGTCCTAATGTGTGCGTTTAGTTTGGTGAGTTTTGAAGCGTGTTAAGGGGGTCAAATTACAGCTCAAAGAGGCAAAAGTTACTGTTTTTAGTACTTTTTTTGTCTTGAAGGGGGAATTGCCAACTTCCTGTTGATTTTAGCCCGACAATGTACTATTATGAAATGTAGGTCTAAGTCAGACCTACATAGAGGTTTTTGTTTCATGTCTCTCCGACCTTCCTAGTGGGAGTTACAGGCAGTCTAGTTTTTTTTTCCTAGGGGGCGCTAGAGCGCAATTTTGAGTTTTGTGGTTCGGTTTTTTTTTTTAAAAGGCAATTTTCGCAGGTCCTGATGTGTGGGTCAAATATGGTGAGTTTTGAAGCATGTTAAGTGGGTCAAATTACAGTTTAATGTGGCGGCGGAAGAATAAAGAATAAAGAATAAAACCTTACAAATTCAATAGGTCCTTATGGCCCATTGTATAAGGACTCCCTTTGGGAGTCCTTATACAATGGGCCATGCGGGCCCTAATTAAAGCTGCAAGCAGCGATGGACGGGACCGACTTTGACGGCACATAAAATCCAAACCGGAGCAGTAATTAAAACTCTTTCGTCAACTTTTAATCAGACGGGTTCAATCTATTTCCTGTACTAGTTTGAAGCCGACACGACAAACACGCTCAGAGGAGATAATGTTTGAAAAAAGGTGACCGGTTTTCACAAAACTTTTGTTTTGAAGGGGGCATTGCAATTTTTTTGTTGATTTTTGCTGGGGGTTGTCAATTTATGAAATGTAGGTCTAAGTGAGACCTACATAGAGGTTTTTGTTTCATGTCTCTACGGCATTCTTACTGGAAGTTACAGGCAGTTTTGTCTGTGTTTTCTTCCTAGGAGCAGTTTTGTCTGTGTTTTCTTCCTAGGGGGCGCTAGAGCTCAATTTTGAGTTTTGGGGTTTGGTTTTTTTATTAGGTTGCAATTTTCACCAGTCCTGATGTGTGTGTTCAGTTTGGTGAGTTTTGAAGCATGTTAAGGGGGTCATATTACAGCTCAAAGAGGCAAAAGTGACCGTTTTTACAAAACTTTTGTTTTGAAGGGGGAATTGCCAACTTCTTGTTGATTTTTGCTGAAGGATGTCAGTGTATGAAATCTAGGTCAATGTAAGACCTACATAGAGATTTTTGTTTCATGTCTCTACGACATTTCTTACAGGAAGTTATAGGCAGTTTTGTCTGTGTTTTTACCTAGGGGGCGCTAGAGCGCAATTTTGAGTTTTGGGGTTTGTTTTTTTCATTAGATGGCAATTTTTGCCAGTCCTTATGTGTGTGTTCAATTTGGTGAGTTTTGAAGCATGTTAAGAGGGTCAAATTACAGCTCAAAGAGGCGGCCGGTATAATAATAATAAAACCTTACAATTACAATAGGGTCCTCAGTCCCAAAGGGACATTGCGGTCCCTAATAATCATTGGAAATGATTGATAGGACAGAAACTGTCCAATCAATCATTTCCACTTCATGTAGGAACATTGCATTTGAGGGCTTTATTCATCCCACAATGGGGAAATGATGCGTTTGCAGTGCAGATAGAAAAAGTCAACCAAAAAGTAAGGTAAAAACCACATGAAAACAAGAGGGAAACATCAAAGAACACCTAGGACATAAATCATAGAGCTGATGCAAACAGCTGCCACTTCAGCGGCGCCATTTCTACATACCGTCACAAAAGTAGGACAAGGAAAAACAAAACAATTAGCAATAAATAATACATATAGTGTACATACAATTGTACCATGCATAGACCAACAACAAAACAAAACAAAAACTCCATTTCTACAGCCACATACACCGCGGTGGCCTCTGCAGTGCTCCGCCATCGACCCAACAAAGCTACGCCGTCCTAGGCTGCCCACTAGCTCTTGGTCAATGTCCGACACGCTCGGATGAGCAAGAATCCGTCCAGGGAAATCCTAAGTGTCCGACACATGCTCATTCAGCCAGGGCTTCATGAAGCTCGTCCATCCAGACGCTCAACAAGAGCTCCACACTGGAAGTGGTGTCGATGTTGGATGGAATGTTGTCTTCCTGAAAGAAAACTGAAAAAGAACACGACTGTATTTTACTTTTGAGTTTTTCACTTTTGTTTGACCATTCTTCTCTCTGACTCTCAAAGAAGGCGGAGGCAAAGCCCACCCCCCCCCCATACCATGTCATGGCAGCGAGTCTCAAGTTCCTATGTCATTTTTATATGTGCTTATGTTTGCTGAGGTTTTTTTCCTAGTCCCACACTGCGCCTCCTACAGGAGCATAGTTTGGGATTGGCTTTTATTTCGCCCTCCTCTTGTTTTTCCTATCTTTTACAGGGTCTTCAGTTCCAGTCCTGTCCAATCTTGTCATATTTAGGGCCCGCATGGCCCATTGTATAAGGACTCCCAAAGGGAGTCCTTATACAATGGGACATAAGGACCTATTGAATTTGTAAGGTTTTATTCTTTATTCTTTATTCTTCCGCCGCCACATTAAACTGTAATTTGACCCACTTAACATGCTTCAAAACTCACCATATTTGACCCACACATCAGGACCTGCGAAAATTGCCTTTTTTTTAAAAAACCGAACCACAAAACTCAAAATTGCGCTCTAGCGTCCCCTAGGGAAAAAAAACTAGACTGCCTGTAACTCCCACTAGGAAGGTCGGAGAGACATGAAACAAAAACCTCTATGTAGGTCTGACTTAGACCTACATTTCATAAATTGACAACCCCCAGCAAAAATCAACAGGAAGTTTGCTATTCCCCCTTCAAAATTGTCGGGCTAAAATCAACAGGAAGTTGGCAATTCCCCCTTCAAGACAAAAAAGTACTAAAAACAGTAACTTTTGCCTCTTTGAGCTGAAATTTGACCCCCTTAACACGCTTCAAAACTCACCAAACTGAACGCACACATCAGGACTGGCAACAATTGCGATCTTATAAAAAAACCTAACCCCAAATCTCATATAAAACGCAGAAAAAAACGCTCCTCGGAAGACAAAAATTACAAAACTGCCTGTAACTCCCACTGGGAAGGTCGGAGAGACATGAAACAAAAACCTCTATGTAGGTCTGACTTAGACCTACATTTCATAATGGTACATTGTCGGGCTAAAATCAACAGGAAGTTGGCAATTCCCCCTTCAAGACAAAAAAGTACTAAAAACAGTAACTTTTGCCTCTTTGAGCTGAAATTTGACCCCCTTAACATGCTTCAAAACTCACCAAACTGAACGCACACATCAGGACTGGCAACAATTGCGATCTTATAAAAAACCTAACCCCAAATCTCAAAATTGCGCTCTAGCGCAATTTTTGAATAAAACGCAGAAAAAACTGCTCCTCGGAAGAAAAAAATGACACAACTGCCTGTAACTCCCACTGGGAAGGTCGGAGAGACATGAAACAAAAATCTCTATGTAGGTCTAACTTAGACCTACATTTCATAAATTGACAACCCCCAGCAAAAATCAACAGGAAGTTTGCTATTCCCCCTTCAAAACAACATTTTTGTAAAAACCGGTCACCTTTCTTCAAACATTATCTCCTCTGAGCGTGTTTGTTGTTTCGGCTTCAAACTAACACAGGAGAGCAATTGAACCCTTCTGATTAAAAGTTGGCGAAAGAGTTTTGATACCTGCTCCGGTTTTGATTTTATGACCCTTCAAAGAACCTCTGCGCTGATGCTGCTGTTTTTTCAAGATGGCTGCTTAAAAGCAGGAAGCACCAGCGTGCCCACACAATGCAGACAAGGTAGGTACACTACACAAAAGTATTGGGACAATTCGGACTAAAAGTAGACAAAAGTATTGGGACACTTATGACTACCACTGGACAAAAGTATTGGGACACATAGCACGAAAACTGGACAAAAGTATTGGGACACTTGGGACTACAACTTGACAGAAGTATTGGAACACTTACACTGCACAAAAGTATTGGGACACTTAGGAATACCACTGGACAAAAGTATTGGGACACTTAGGACGAAAACTGGACAAAAGTATTGGGACACTTACACTGGACAAAAGTATTGGGACACTTAGGAATACCACTGGACAAAAGTATTGGGACACTTAGGACGAAAACTGGACAAAAGTATTGGGACACTTAGGACGAAAACTGGACAAAAGTATTGGGACACTTACACTGGACAAAAGTATTGGGACACTTAGGACTACAACTTGACAAAAGTATTGGGACACTTAGGACTAATACTGGACAAAAGTTTTGGGACACTTAGGACTATAACTGGACAAAAGTATTGGGACACTTAGGACTAGCACCTGCCAAATACGCGGGCCTGACCAACGCTGCTTGCAGCTTTAATTGTATTTCTGTTTCTTGGACGGGTTGACTGGAAACAAGTTTTGTTACACTTTTTGGGTGCAATGAGAAAAAAAGCAAATAAAGCAGCTTGATCTTCTTTTGGTGTCCTCTTAACTTCTGGGGGTTTTTGTGCGGTAGAGTAGTTTTCTTTCCGACTGTGGGTGCTTGTCGCACCAAAATACTGTCCGCTGTCAACACGGTGTCTCAGTTTGAGGATGTGAAGGTGAGCTATCTTCTCACCATCGCCGCTCACGTTGAAGTGGCCTCCAAGAGGCGCCTCCACCGAGGCTGCTTTGTAGTTCACAGAGGCGATAAACTTCAGGTTGGTAGTCTCGGTGGAGCGTTGGTACCACAGGATGGTGTCGTAGTTCTGGATCGCATGGCTGAAGCTCAGCGTGATTTGGTCGTTCTCTCTCCCGAACACTGAGTGAGGTGTCTGGGAAACCTCTGTGTGTTGGCTCAGCTTGACCCCTGAGAAGAAATCAAGTCTCTGAGAAGCCTTAAAAAGACATTGCGCCTCAGTGTCCAGCATCGTTGCTCAACGATCAGGATTCATCAGTACACCAGCCTTACCTGCCGTACAGAGGACATGGGTAATGAAGACAATGAGAGCTGAAGACTGAGGCTTCATGATGAATGTGACCACCCAAAGAAGCTCTTTGTGACTTTGTATTGATTCTGAAGGAGAGGCAGGAAGTCACACAGGAAGTCACCCTTTTGCCACCTTTCCATCAACATTAAAGAAAGGGGCGATGTTTGCTCTTGATCCTTAACCAGTCCTGTCTTCAAGACTGTGTCTCACAGTCAAATCAGGTCCATTTCCACTGCGGGAACTTTCACAGGAACTTTCCATAAATAAAACACCCCCTACGTTTCCACTGAAAACTATCCATGTAAATAGAGTTCCACCAGAAACCAATTAGTTTCCAAGTCACCACCAGAGACTTTGGAAAATTCCAGAAGAACCTTTAAGGAATGGGCTATGCTATCGAACCCTGATTGATTGAACACAGTTGAGGTGGTTCTAAACCATTAGAGTATTCCAGGACACTTTTGGATGTATTTCCATTACAAGCTACTTGACAAAGGAGAGAACGAAGACCGCTAAAAACTTTTGAGTTGCATGAACGTTTGCAGGCTGAAAAACGCTGATTAGTGGAACACTACCTATGTGCACACCATCCATCCATCCATCTTCTTCCGCTTATCCAAGGTTGGGTCGCGGGGGCAGCAGCCTAAGCACGGAAGCCCAGACTTCCCTCTCCCCAGCCACTTCATCCAGCTCTTCCTGTGGGACCCCGAGGCGTTCCCAGGCCAGCCGGGAGACATAGTCTTCCCAACGTGTCCTGGGTCTTCCCCGCGGCCTCCTACCGGTCGGATGTGCCCTAAACACCTCCGTAGGGAGGCGCTCGGGTGTCATCCTGACCAGATGCCCGAACCACCTCATCTGGCTCCTCTCGATGTGGAGGAGTAGCGGCTTTACTTTGAGCTCCTCCCGGATGGCAGAGCTTCTCACCCTATCTCTAAGGGAGAGCCCCGCCACCCGGCGGAGGAAACTCATTTGGGCCGCTTGTACCCGTCATCTTGTCCTTTCGGTCATAACCCAAAGCTCATGACCATAGGTGAGGATGGGAACGTAGATCGACCAGTAAATTGAGAGCTTTGCCTTCCGGCTCAGCTCCTTCTTCACCACAACGGATCGATATGGGCTTTGTACCGAGGATGTCGTTGTGGCTTGTGCAGCCCTTTGAGACACTTGTGATTTAGGGCTATATAAATAAAGATTGATTGATTGATTGATTGATACAGCGTCCGCATTACTGAAGACGCCGCACCGATCCGCCTGTCGATCTCACCATCCACTCTTCCCTCACTCGTGAACAAGACTCCGAGGTACTTGAACTCCTCCACTTGGGGCAAGATCTCCTCCCCAACCCGGAGATGGCACTCCACCCTTTTCCGGGCGGGAACCATGGACTCGGACTTGGAGGTGCTGATTCTCATCCCAGTCGCTTCACACTCAGCTGCGAACCGATCCAGTGAGAGCTGAAGATCCTGGCCAGATGAAGCCATCAGGACCACATCATGTTTAAAAAGCAGAGACCTAATCCTGCAGCCACCAAACCAGATCCCCTCAACGCCTTGACTGCGCCTAGAAATTCTGTCCATAAAAGTTCAGAACAGAATGGGTGACAAAGGGCAGCCTTGGCGGAGTCCAACCCTCACTGGAAACGTGTCCGACTTACTGCCGGCAATGCGGACCAAGCTCTGGCACTGATCATACAGTGCACACCGACACAATTAATTGGATTAAAAGCCTAACAGGAATAAAAATGCTTAACGTAAACACGCCATTTGTAATTTTTGACCCGATCGCACATGTTCGGATCACAATTTCCTTCCGATCTAGACGGGTGGTTTAGATCGGAGCGGATGAAAACACTTATTCCAAAGTTCAGGTCGAAATGATCCTTACCGCGCATGTCTTTGACGTCCGCTATACTTTGGTCGTGAAGGGGGTATTAAATTTAGCGATCTCGGAATCAGCACCTCCAAGTCCGAGTCCATGGTTCTTGCCCGGAAAAGGGTGGAGTGTCATGTCCGGGCTGGGGAGGAGATCTTGCCCCAAGTGGAGGAGTTCAAGTACCTCGGAGTCTTGTTCACGAGTGAGGGAAGAGTGGATGGTGAGATCGACAGGCGGATCGGTGCGGCGTCTTCAGTAATGCGGACGCTGTATCGATCCGTTGTGGTGAAGAAGGAGCTGAGCCGGAAGGCAAAGCTCTCAATTTACCGGTCGATCTACGTTCCCATCCTCACCTATGGTCATGAGCTTTGGGTTATGACCGAAAGGACAAGATCACGGGTACAAGCGGCCCAAATGAGTTTCCTCCGCCGGGTGGCGGGGCTCTCCCTTAGAGATAGGGTGAGAAGCTCTGTCATCCGGGGGGAGCTCAAAGTAAAGCCGCTGCTCCTCCACATCGAGAGGAGCCAGATGAGGTGGTTCGGGCATCTAGTCAGGATGCCACCCGAGCGCCTCCCTAGGGAGTTGTTTAGGGCACGTCCGACCGGTAGGAGGCCACGAGGAAGACCCAGGACACGTTGGGAAGACTATGTCTCCCGGCTGGCCTGGGAACGCTTCGGGATCCCCCGGGAGGAGCTGGACCAAGTGGCTGGGGAGAGGGAAGTCTGGGCTTCCCTGCTTAGGCTGCTGCCCCCGCGACCCGACCTCGGATAAGCGGAAGAAGATGGATGGATGGATGGATCTCGGAATGAAGTGATTGTCTTGCTGCTGTCTCCTCCCATTCAACATAAGTAATGTTGAATGGGACCGTACAAGAGTACGGTCTGGAGTATCCTGTGTCGAGGTAACAATCAAAGAAGGGACTCGGTTGTCGTATTAACGAGCAGTTCTATTCACGACCTTGCAGCTACTCCTAGTGCTAACTGCTAGCCTCAGGCACGTACGCAGATTGTCGTAACTTGAAGACGCGCAGCAACCAGTATATACCACAACATGGAGGGCAGAACAGCTCCATTCAAAAAGAGAGGTAAAACAAAAGTAGTGAACAGAAGGAAAAATTGGTAAATAAATAAGGTGACAACATCGAACAAGCCGAAATCCACAGAGCCATGTTTGTTTACAGCAACATGTGTCGCGCATGTTAAGAAAAGTATTCCGATTTAACATGTGACGCATGAAACCGCACGTCATAATCGGATCATTTATTTCAGGGTCCATGTGCATCCTCACACGAGCCCTCCTTCCTCCTTTCTAGTCATCCGGGTCCTCCATACATCCAGTCGCTGTTGTGCGAACCTTTGAGCTCCTGCAGTTAGCTTTTGATGTTGTTCAGCTGGGACTAGTGCGAAATGCAAAAAATATCTACGGTGGTGTTATTTTCGAACGGCAAACGATTACCATTTAACTCTCCAAAAATATCAACTGCTCATAAAGTCGAACTTGAAATGGTCACGACTTATAAGTACTCGGGGATTGTCAGAGACGAGAACTTGTATTTTAAGTTACACATAGAAAAGGGTGGAGTGCCATCTCCGGGTTGGGGAGGAGATCTTGCCCCAAGTGGAGGAGTTCAAGTACCTCGGAGTCTTGTTCACGAGTGAGGGAAGAGTGGATGGTGAGATCGACAGGCGGATCGGTGCGGCGTCTTCAGTAATGCGGACGCTGTATCGATCCATTGTGGTGAAGAAGGAGCTGAGCCGGAAGGCAAAGCTCTCAATTTACCGGTCGATCTACGTTCCCATCCTCACCTATGGTCATGAGCTTTGGGTTATGACCGAAAGGACAAGATCACGGGTACAAGCGGCCCAAATGAGTTTCCTCCGCCGGGTGGCGGGGCTCTCCCTTAGAGATAGGGTGAGAAGCTCTGCCATCCGGGGGGAGCTCAAAGTAAAGCCGCTGCTCCTCCACATGGAGAGGAGCCAGATGAGGTGGTTCGGGCATCTGGTCAGGATGCCACCCGAGCGCCTCCCTAGGGAGGTGTTTAGGGCACGTCCGACCGGTAGACCCAGGACACGTTGGGAAGACTATGTCTCCCGGCTGGCCTGGGAACGCCTCGGGGTCCCACGGGAAGAGCTGGGCGAAGTGGCTGGGGAGAGGGAAGTCTGGGCTTCCCTGCTTAGGCTGCTGCCCCCGCGACCCGACCTCGGATAAGCGGAAGAAGATGGATGGATGGACATAGAAAAACCTGTGGCTAATGTTAAAACTAAATTGGGATTTTTCTTTAGAAACAAGTCCTGTTTTCCCCTAAAAGTTAGGAAATGCTTGATTCTGACCACTCTCAGGCCTCTGCTAGATAATGGAGACTTGCTTATTTGAAAAACTGGATCTTGTACATCACCGGCCCTTATGTTTTATTACTGCTTGTGACAACCTTGTCCATCATTGCACTTTGTATGCAAAGGCAAACTCTCCACCTTTAACAGTACGCAGACTTTCTCGATGGTTGTCCATCCATCCATCCATCCTCTTCCGCTTATCCGAGGTCGGGTCGCGGGGGCAGCAGCTTAAGCAGGGAAGCCCAGACTTCCCTCTCCCCAGCCACTTCGTCCAGCTCCTCCCGGGGGATCCCGAGGCGTTCCCAGGCCAGCCGGGAGAGATAGTCTTCCCAGCGTGTCCTGGGTCTTCCCCGTGGCCTCCTACCGGTCGGACGTGCCCGAAACCCCTTCCTAGGGAGGCGTTCGGGTGGCATCCTGACCAGATGCCCGAACTACCTCATCTGGCTACTCTCGATGTGGAGGAGCAGCGGCTTTACTTTGAGCTCCCCCCGGATGGCAGAGCTTCTCACCCTATCTCTAAGGGAGAGACCCGCCACTCGGCGGAGGAAACTCATTTGGGCCGTTTGTACCCGTGATCTTGTCCTTTCGGTCATGACCCAAAGCTCATGACCATAGGTGAGGATGGGAACGTAGATCGACCGGTAAATCGAGAGCTTTGCCTTCCGGCTCAGCTCCTTCTTCACCACAACGGATCGATACAGCGTCCGCATTACTGAAGACGCCGCACCGATCCGCCTGTCGATCTCACCATCCACTCTTCCCTCACTCGTGAACAAGACTGCGAGGTACTTGAACTCCTCCACTTGGGGCAAGATCTCCTCCCCAACCCGGAGATGGCACTCCACCCTTTTCCGGGAGAGAACCATGGACTCGGACTTGGAGGTGCTGATTCCCATCCCAGTCGCTTCACACTCGGCTGCGAACCGATCCAACGAGAGCTGAAGATCCTGGCCGGAGGAAGCCATCAGGACCACATCATCTGCAAATAGCAGAGACCTAATCCTGCAGCCACCATCGATGGTTGTGTGTTATATATAAATCCCTCCTTAGTCTGGTTCCCCCTTATTTGTGTTCCTTTATGTGTAGAGACTCCAGTCGCTACAGTTTGCAGTCACAGGACATCCCTGGCATGTTAGTTCCTTGAGCCAACACAAATCTTGGGGGAAAAAGCTTTCAGATACGCTGCTCCACGGTCATGGAATAACTTAGACAAGGATCTGAGGCCCGTTTACACTAAGCTGGATAAGGTTATCCAGGGTAAATCCCACCTAACCTAACACAATGGTCGTTTAAGACCCTCTCCCCCCTCTGTCCGCTAGCACAACGTGACCTAGTACGCATGTTGGGAAAATGTGCAGGTCATAGTCACCTCCAGTGTTGTTAAATGTAACTTATGTGAACAATATCCAGTGTTGTGCTATTTCAATGAAGTGGAATCCAGTGTGACTATTGTAGTGAATCACACCTGAGACATCACACATGAATCACATCTTTATTACACACCTAAACAATGTGATAAAGAACATTTGACATCAATCAATCTAGGGATGTAGATATCTGCTCAGGACACTCCTCACTCTTTTGCCTTCACCTTCATTGTCCATTCCTTTCTGCTGACTTGATATACTCTGGACCTAGACGTTGAGTCCGGGACATACATAACTGATACAGTCTGCTTTGCCAGTCCAAAAGCATTCGCCATTTTCCACAGTCTCGTTGTCTCTCCTTCGACAAATGGCCAAAGTTTTTGGCTAAGTCGAATCACAGCTGACCTGGACATTGGAAAGTTCTCTTGCCGTCTGAGAAGTGTTGTATCCCGAATAGCTGCAATGGCTTTCTCTTAAGGTATTCATGTGTGATTTCCACAAGTGTCTGTACATGTAGACGAAGGAGAAACACAGCCATGTCTGGATGACTCGCCTCCATATTTCCAGTGGTTAGCTCCGAGTTTCGAAACCTCTCCGGACTCAGTTTGTAAACCATCAATGAGTCCATACAAAGCTAAGAGTCGGCGATTCAAGAAATACACGGCACACATACCCGTGTCAACATTTTTCCGAGGAGGGGAACCTTAAACGCTGGTTTAGTGTGGCTGAAACCAGGCTTAGGCCAAATAATTATTCCTTTAAAGGGGAACATTATCACCAGACCTATGTAAGCGTCAATATATACCTTGATGTTGCAGAAAAAAGACCATATATTTTTTTAACCGATTTCCGAACTCTAAATGGGTGAATTTTGGCGAATTAAACACCTTTCTAATATTCGCTCTCGGAGCGATGACGTCACAACGTGGCGTCACATCGGGAAGCAATCCGCCATTTTCTCAAACACCGGGTCAAATCAGCTCTGTTATTTTCCGTTTTTTTCGACTGTTTTCCGTACCTTGGAGACATCATGTGTCACGTTCAAACACTGAGGACATCTATTAAACAAGACAAAAGGCAAGGAATCAAACAGAGACAGAATTCAATTTGGACTCAATATTGAGGAGAGACATGGCCACTGCACTCTCTGTACAGTCCTGCACCACGCTCTGACCAAGAAGGTTTTCGTCTTCTCTTTTATTCAGATGTTCAATGTTCACGCACCAACACATGTCTCAGCAGAAATAGGAAGTATGCAAAACAGTCATTGTTTTCGGTCTCATTGAAGACCAAGAAGAGGATGTCTCGGGCTGGGCTCTTCCTGGATCCAGCTGGGGCAGGTGTTGGAGGACAATGGATAACCCCTCCCGTCTCCTGACCACAGCGACTTCAAGAGGGCAGCGGGTCATAAATAGCGTTGACCTCGGTTACCAAATAGTTGGAAGAGAGTTTGTGAAATACTTCAAAGAGAGTTCGTTTAACACTTCAAAGAGAGTTCCTCTGGAAGTTGAGCAGATCCTGCCATCTTTCCGTGTTGAAATCACAGTGGAGTTTCACGAGCCTTCTTCCTCTTGTTAGGCCTCGAAAGACAGCCTTCATCTTCTCATCAGGAACATAATGTAATACAATGTTTCTTTTGTGATAACTTACAAACAATTATTCCAACATCATGCCTCGTCGGTGTGTTGTCGGAGGGTGTAACAACACCAACAGGGACGGATTCAAGTTGCACCAGTGGCCCAAAGATGCCAAAATGGCAAGAAATTGGACGTTTGTTCCGCACACTTTACCCACGAAAGCTATGCTACGACAGAGATGGCAAGAATGTGTGGATATCCTGCGACACTCAAAGCAGATGCATTTCCAACCATAAAGTCAAAGAAATGTGCCGCCAGACCCCCATTGAATGTGCCGGAGTGTGTGAGCAATTCAGGGACAAAGGACCTCGCTAGCACGGCAAGCAATGGCGGCAGTTTGTTCCCGCAGACGAGCGAGCTAAACCCCCTGGATGTCTTGGCTCACACCGTCCCGAAGATGATCAAGAGAAGAATATCGACCCTAGCTTCCCTGGCCTGCTGACATGAGGGTATGTCTACAGAATATATTAATTGATGAAAACTGGGCTGTCTGCACTCTCAAAGTGCATGTTGTTGCCAAATGTATTTCATATGCTGTAAACCTAGTTCATAGTTGTTAGTTTCCTTTAATGCCAAACAAACACATACCAATCGTTGGTTAGAAGGCGATCGCCCAATTCGTCCTCGCTTTCTCCCGTGTCGCTGGCTGTCGTGTCGTTTTCCTCGGTTTCGCTTGCATACGGTTCAAACCGATATGGCTCAATAGCTTCAGTTTCTTCTTCAATTTGGTTTTGGCTACCTGCCTCCACACTACAACCATCCGTTTCAATACATGCGTAATCTGTTGAATCGCTTAAGCCGCTGAAATCCGAGTCTGAATCCGAGCTAATGTCGCTATAGCTTGCTGTTCTTTCCGCCATGTTTGTTTGTGTTGGCTTCACTATGTGACGTCACAGGAAAATGGACGGGTGGTTAAAATCAGGCACTTTGAAGCTTTTTTTAGGGATATTGCGTGATGGGTAAAATTTTGAAAAAATAAATAAGCCACTGGGAACTGATTTTAAATGGTTTTAACCATTCTGAAATTGTGATAATGTTCCCCTTTAAGGGCTTAGTGTAGACAAAGCCTGAGACTACCTGAGCTGATCACTTTGGGGAAATTTCCGGCCATTTCAAAGGATCCAGAAACTGTTTCTATTGTTTCTATTGACTGCAAGAAGTCAATCTGCACTTGCCATGGTGTTGTTCACACTGACTGTCTCTGCCGTCACCATGCTGCCACGTCTGTGGGTAGAACCACCAAGCTAACCTCTGTTCTAATAAGAGTGCTGGGGAGGGTTGGATCCAGGTGTGAGGTTGTGGGGGTGTTATCAGGTTTATGACTGGATAGGACAGCTTAATGCTGCAGCGTGGTAGCTAGCTGCACAGTAATAAAGTGCACTGCTGTTCAGGTTGAGCTTTGGGATGATCAGTTGGCACTGTTCGTTCACTGAGGCGCTCCCTTTGATCTCCACGTCCACACCCTTCTCTAGGAAGCCTTGTCTGTTGTACAGGTACCCCAGGAGCTGCATCTGCACCTCCACGTTCTTGTACCAGAGGATCATGTCGTAGCTCGGCACGCTATGACTACAATTGATGGTGGCCGTCTCTCCTGTCTTCTCGATGAAGTCACCAGGAGTCTGCAGGACTTTTTCTCCTGATGAAAAGACGACAAATGTGACAAAAAACGGACTAATTCCAGCACAAAGTGTGAGCTCCGTTGTTACCTGAGAGCAGAGCAGTGCAGGCAGCAAAGCTGAGGAACAAGAGCACCACCATGTCTTTGGGATTATTAAGTCGCTGTCATCAGTACTTGTCTACTAAAGGGCTGCACCAGATGTGGGCGGGGTCAGGTTTTGCAAGCGATCAGGGTAAAATTAAAATTTTTTGGCCTAAAAAGACAACACAGTACAGTCACATCCCCCTCTGATGGCGGATGTGAGCATTGCTCGTCTATGACATAGACTTCTCCTACCAACATGGGAGAATGGCAGCAACTTATACTGGATATTATACATACAATATTATACAAATATTTATTAAAAACATAAATGTGGTAAACAATCTCACCTGCCCACTGAACTATGTAAAACATGTCCACGCACTATACACAATTCTATCTAACAAATCTATTTTGTCCACTAGCGACGCTGAGATCATTATTCATGCGTTCATTACGTCTCGTCTCGACTACGGTAACGCATACTTGCCAACCTTGAGACCTCCGATTTCGGGGGGTGGGGGTGGGGGGCGTGGTCGGGGGTGGGGCGAAGGCGTGGTTGGGGGTGTGGTTAAGATATATATATATAAGAAATACTTGACTTTCCGTGAAGTCTAGCTATATATATATATATATTTTATTACATATATATATATTAGAGATGCGCGGATAGGCAATTATTTCATCCGCAACCGCATCAGAAAGTCGTCAACCATCCACAATCCACCCGATCTAACATTTGATCAGAACCGCATCCGCCCGCACCCGCCCGTTGTTATATATCTAATATAGACGATGCAAGGCATTAGTGAGGTTATAAAGCTTTTGCCTGTTAAAGAAAGGAGACTGATCCAATGCAGCACAGACATTCGCGTGCCACGCTGTCACGACCCAGACGCACACCAGTGCGCAATCATATGGGAGCCGCGCTGAGCGCACCTCCAAGCGCGTCTCGCTGCCGGCGACGGCCGGGTATGGGCCCGACGCTCCAGCGCCATCCATTTTCAGGGCTAGTTGATTCGGCAGGTGGGTTGTTACACACTCCTTAGCGGGTTCCGACTTCCATGGCCACCGTCCTGCTGTCTATATCAACCAGGGTGAGCCCCACCCCTTTTGTGAGCGCACTGCGCGCGGAGTGACCCCTGTTACGCGCCCCCGGCAACAGGGGTGGCGGGCAGGTAAGCTGCGCGGGCAGGTAAGCTGCGCGGGCAGGTAAGCTGCGCGGGCGGAGCGCGCGGAGTGACCCCTGTTACGAGCCCCCGGCCACGGGGGTGGCGGGCAGGTAAGCTGCTTACCTGCTGCGCGTGACGCCGGCCGCGGAGAAGGCGGACGAGGCGGGGTGTCGGTGCGGTGGGCGCGGTGGTGACCCTGGACGTGCGTCGGGCCCTTCTCGCGGATCGCCTCAGCTACGGCTCCCGGTGGGGCCCTCTCGGGGGAAGGGGCCTCGGTCCCGGACCCCGGCGAGGCGTCCCTTCTCTGCTCTGTAAAAGTGTCCATCTCTTTTTCTTCTTCTTCTGTTGTGGCATATGCTGCAGGTGCCTGCTCGTTTTTCGTATGTGGGTAACAACATTTAACTATGTATATATATTTACCAATTGGTTTAACTGCCACCCGCCTGAATCTATTTAAAATCTAATTTTTTTTTAACCACCCGACCCGACCCGACCCGCGGATAAAATCTAATTTTTTTAAATTTCATCCGCCCGATCTGCGGATAATCCGCGGACTCCGCGGTTGTGCCCGCAAACTGCGCATCTCTAATATATATATATATATATATATATATATATATATATATATATATATATATATATATATATATATATATATATATATATATATATATATATATATGTATATATATATAAAAGAAATACTTGAATTTCAGTGTTCATTTATTTACACATATACACACACATAACACTCATCTACTCATTGTTGAGTTAAGGGTTGAATTGTCCAGTCTTGTTCTATTCTCTGTCACTATTTCAGAACGCACACATTATACAAATATACATTATAAAATCAATAAGAAAACGGGAGCTCTAATTTGGGAGTCTGAATTAGGATCAGAAGTTCCTATATAAACATTGCGCGCTCACGTCGCCTTTTTGTATTGATTACTGCAGCTGTGCACTGGATTCATTCACAAATACAAACTACAACTCACAAACACTTTAGAGTTAGGCTCCACCATCAGAATGTGTACTTAAACTTATAAAGATCACATGGATATTATTCAGTGAGTTGATTCACCAAAACTAACCTGTTATACAGGAGGAAAAAGCACACAGGATGTTTCAATTGTTCAGACTGGTTGCGCTCATCAGAATGACAAGACACTTCCGGTCTGCAGGTGATAGCATTCAATTGGGAAGAAACGCCCTACTGCCCCCTACTGACCAATGTGAATACTTATAAATGTGTCATGACAGCTCCAAAAACGAATTCAAACCACAAAATAAAATAAATAAATCAACACAAAAATGTGACACATTATGGGTGGGTCACATATGCATGTACAGTAGATGGCAGTATTGTCCTGTTTAAAAGTGTCACAACATTGCTGTTTACGGCAGACGAACTGCTTTACTGTAGACGAAAACATGACTGCTGTTGTTGTGTGTTGTTACCGCGCTGGGAGGACGTTAATGAAACTGCCTAACAATAAACACACATAAGAAACCGAGAACTCGCCCTCCATCATTAGCTGTTTATATTGTGGGAAAGCGGACGTGTGAACAGGCTGTCAACACGCCACTCAGGTCCGCATGGAGCTGGAGGGGGCGTGGCCTCCAGCTTCGCCTGAATCTCGGGAGATTTTCGGGAGAAAATTTGTCCCGGGAGGTTTTCGGGAGAGGCGCTGAATTTCGGGAGTCTCCCGGAAAATCCGGGAGGGTTGGCAAGTATGCGGTAACGTATTATTTTGGGGTCTCCCTATGTCTAGCATTAAAAGATTACAATTGGTACAAAATGCGGCTGCTAGACTTTTGACAAGAACAAGAAAGTTTGATCATATTACGCCTATACTGTATATACCTTTATATACATATATACATATATATATACCTATACTGGCTCACCTGCACTGGCTTCCTGTGCACTTAAGATTTGACTTTAAGGTTTTACTACTTAGGTATAAGTAGGTAAGGTGTTTTTGTTTGTTTGCATGTGTTTGTCATCTTTTTGACGTATTTAGGGTGTTTTTATTTATTTTTTTAATGGATGTGGATGAGTGGTCAGTTGTTTTGCTTGTTGGGCGGAGTCCGTCTCCGTCTCTTCTGGCTTCGCGTTATGTGGTTTGTGGCAGCACAGGCTCCCTGTTTGGTGTGGGTACTGTAACTTTGTTGTTTAGGCGGTGGTGTGCGGGTTTGGAATGGGGAGTGGAGTTTCTTGGTGGGGGGTGGTGTTCACATCTCTTGTTTGCTTGTAGGCATCTGGGCTGACTGGCGGACTGGTGCTGGCTGGCCTCCATAGTCATGTCGGCGTGTGGTTGTCGGTCGCGGTTTTTCTGTCGTTTTGATTTGATCAGGTGGTGCTGGTTGTTGGGGGTTTTGCAACCGTGGTGTTTGCTGCCGTTTGTGGTGCGGGCGGCCGTGGCTGCTGGGTCCGGTGCAACGGGGTGGCCACTGTTGTGGTTTGTGGCAATGAGTGGTGGTTGTTGGGGCTGGATTTGTTTTTGTTGGTTGTCGTGTTGCTTGGCTTGTCCCACCCATCCATCCATCCATCCATCCATTTTCTTCCGCTTATCCAAGGTCGGGTCACGGGGGCAGCAGCCTAAGCAGAGAAGCCCAGACTTCCTTCTCCCCAGCCACTTCGCCCAGCTCCTCCCGGGGGATCTTGAGGCGTTCCCAGGCCAGCTGGGAGACATAGTCTTCCCAACGTGTCCTGGGTCTTCCCGGTCGGACGTGCCCTAAACACCTCCCATGGAGGCGTTCGGGTGGCATCCTGACCAGATGCCCGAACCACCTCATCTGGCTCCTCTCCATGTGGAGGAGCAGCAGCTTTACTTTGAGTTCCTCCCGGATGACAGAGCTTCTCACCCTATCTCTAAGGGAGAGACCCGCCACCCGGCGGAGGAAACTCATTTGGGCCGCTTGTACCCGTGATCTTGTCCTTTTGGTCATAACCCAAAGCTCATGACCATAGGTGAGGATGGGAACGTAGATCGACCGGTAAATTGAGAGCTTTTCCTTGCGGCTCAGCTCCTTCTTCACCACAACGGATCGATACAGCGTCCGCATTACTGAAGACGCCGCACCGATCCGTCTATTCCTAGTGCCACCCATGACCCTGTAAATAAATTACACATGATTAATGTATATCGATTACAAATTCCTAAATGTGATTAATCAGCTTTTAAAAAATAATCCTGAGAGCCTCCAAATTGTCTGGAGTTTAATGAAATTAATTTGTCAGACAGTACTGGTCACACTGTAATGTTAAGGCTGTGGGTGTGGTATAAAATGGGTAACTTTCCACCTGTGGAATGGTTATCAAAGTATTTTGTTCACTTTCCCAAAGACGTATGGCACTGAAGAGTTCCTATTACTTACTTGCCAACCTTGAGACCTCCGATTTCGGGAGGTGGGGGGTGGCAGGTGGGGGGCGTGGTCGGGGGTGGGGGGTGGGGGGGGGGGGGTTAAGATATATATATATATAAGAAATACTTGACTTTCAGTGAATTCTAGCTATATATATATATATTTTATTACATATATATATATATATATATATATATATATATATATATATATATATATATAAATTAAAGAAATACTTGAATTTCAGTGTTCATTTATTTACACATATACACACACATAACACTCATCTACTCATTGTTGAGTTAAGGGTTGAATTGTCCATCCTTGTTCTATTCTCTGTCATTATTTCAGAACGCACACATTATACAAATATACATTATAAAATCAATAAGAAAACGGGAGCTCTAATTTGGGAGTCTGAATTAGGATCAGAAGTTCCTATATAAACATTGCGCACTCACGTCGCCTTTTTGTATTGATTACTGCAGCTGTGCACTGGATTCATTCACAAATACAAACTACAACTCACAAACACTTTAGAGTTAGGCTCCACCATCAGAATGTGTACTTAAACTTATAAAGATCACATGGATATTATTCAGTGAGTTGATTCACCAAAACTAACCTGTTATACAGGAGGAAAAAGCACACAGGACGTTTCAATTGTTCACAGACTGGTCGCGCTCATCAGAATGACAAGACACTTCCGGTCTGCAGGTGATAGCATTCAATTGGGAAGAAACGCCCTACTGCCCCCTACTGACCAATGTGAATACTGATAAATGTGGAATGACAGCTCCAAAAACGAATTCAAACCACAAAATAAAATGTCACAAAAATGTGACACATTATGGGTGGGTCACATATGCATGTACAGTAGATGGCAGTATTGTCCTGTTTAAAAGTGTCACAACATTGCTGTTTACGGCAGACCAACTGCTTTACGGTAGACAAAAACATGACTGCTGTTGTTGTGTGTTGTTACCGCGCTGGGAGGACGTTAATGAAACTGCCTAACAATAAACCCACATAAGAAACCAAGAACTCGCCCTCGATCATTAGCTGTTTATATTGTGGGAAAGCGGACGTGTGAACAGGCTGTCAACACGCCACTCAGGTCCGCGTGGAGCTGGAGGGGGCGTGGCCTCCAGCTCCGCCTGAATTTCGGGAGATTTTCGGGAGAAAATTTGTCCCGGGAGGTTTTCGGGAGAGGCGCTGAATTTCGGGAGTCTCCCGGAAAATCCGGGAGGGTTGGCAAGTATGTCCTATTAGGGCACAGAAATACCCGGCTGTGAGGGACCCTCGTTTCACCGCCCCTGGTGACTTGTCAGTGCCAGAACCCGTCCAAGTGTAGCTGCCACTCAGGTACATGCTAGCAGCGACTGGTATTGACCGGTAACTTCAACGTCGGACCCATTTGAGTGAAATGATTAGTTACCAGCAGACGGCAGTCACGCATTAGCAGAGAGATCCGGTACCAGAACGTTGCTCTGCAGTCAGGGCGGTTGTAGCGGCAGATGACTTCAGCACTTTTTCCCGAGGAGCTCAGGCGGAGACCTTACCTTGTACACTTCAGCTTTTATTATTAGCTCCGACCAAGCATGCAGAGTTGGTAGGGTGTAATGCTTCTAACACTGACTGTCTCTGCCGTCACCACGTCTGTGGGTAGAACCACCAGACTAACCTCCGTTCTAATAAGAGTGCTGGGGATGGTTGGATCCAGGTGTGAGGTTGTGGGGGTGTTATCAGGTTTATGACTTGATAGGACAGCTTAATGCTGCAGCGTGGTAGCTAGCTGCACAGTAATAAAGAGCACTGCTGTTCAGGTTGAGCTTTGGGATGATCAGTTGGCACTGTTCATTCACTGAGGCGCTCCCTTTGATCTCCACGTCCACACCCTTCTCTGGGAAGCCTTTGTTGTAAGACATGTAGCCCATGGACTGCATCTGCACCTCCACGTTCTTGTACCAGAGGATCACGTCGTAGCCCTCAATGCTGTGAGAACATTGGATGGTGGCCGTCTCTCCCGTCTTCTTCAACATGTCACTGGGAGTCTGCTTGACTTTCTCTCCTGCTGAAAAGGTCAAGAATCAAATAAGAAATAAGAGTTGTAGGTAAGTGTGAGCTCCGTTGTTACCTGAGAGCAGAGCAGTGCAGGCAGCAAAGCTGAGGAACAAGAGCACCACCATGTCTTTGGGATGATTAAGTCGCTGTCATCAGCACTTGTCTACTAAAGGGCTGCACCGCATGTGGGCGGAGTCAGTGGGAGAGGCGTGTCACCATCGTTTCCATGACGATCTGTTAGCGCCTGCTTTAACGAGGGGCCTTCGGTTAAACGCTGTGTGATATTTAAGTCTTTTCACAAACAACAACATGTTTAATGGAAGTCGTCGGAGTTTGTAAGTTGTTTCAGCTTTTGTTTGTGTTTTTTGAAAGTCTAAAGTCTTTTGTTGACTTGTTTTCTGGAATTGTGAGTTGTTTCGACTGTTGTTTGTGTTTTTTGAAATTGTGAAATGTTTTGTTCATTTGTTTTCTGGAATTGTGAGTGGTTTCGGTTTTTGTTATTTTTTGTTTTCTGAAGTTGTCAAGCGTTTTGTTCATTTGTTTTCTGGAATTGTAGGTTGTTTCGGCTTTTGTTTTTGTGTTTTCTGAAATTGTAGGTTGTTGTTGTTTGTGTTTTGTTAAATTGTAAAGTGATTTGTCAATTTGTTTTCTAAAATTGTAGGTTGTTTTGGCCATTGCTTTTGTGTGTTTTTTTAAATTGTTGAATGTTTTGTTCATTTGTTTTCTGGAATTGTAGGTTGTTTTGGCTATTGTTTGTGTTTTCTGAAATTGTGAAATGTTTTGTTCATTTGTTTTCTGGAATTGTGAGTTGTTTCGGTTTTTGTTATTTTTTGTTTTCTGAAATAGTCAAGCGTTTTGTTCATTTGTTTTCTGGAATTGTAGGTTGTTTCGGCTTTTGTTTTTGTGTTTTCTGAAATTGTAGGTTGTTGCAACTATTGTTTGTGTGTTTTTAAATTGTAAAGCGATTTGTCAATTTGTTTTCTGAAATTGTAGGTTGTTTTGGCCATTGCTTTTGTGTTTTTTTTTAAATTGTTCAATGTTTTGTTCATATGTTTTCTGGAATTGTAGGTTGTTTTGGCTATTGTTTGTGTTTTCTGAAATTGTGAAATGTTTTGTTCATTTGTTTTCTGGAATTGTGAGTGGTTTCGTTTTTTTTTTTGTTTTTTTTTCTGAAGTTGTCAAGCGTTTTGTTCATTTGTTTTCTGGAATTGTAGGTTGTTTCGGCTTTTGTTTTTGTGTTTTCTGAAATTGTAGGTTGTTGCAACTTTTGTTTGTGTGTTTTTAAATTGTAAAGTGATTTGTCAATTTGTTTTCTGAAATTGTAGGTTGTTTTGGCCATTGCTTTTGTGTTTTTTTTTAAATTGTTGAATGTTTTGTTCATTTGTTTTCTGGAATTGTAGGTTGTTTTGGCTATTGTTTGTGTTTTCTGAAATTGTGAAATGTTTTGTTCATTTGTTTTCTGGAATTGTGAGTGGTTTCGGTTTTTGTTATTTTTTGTTTTCTGAAGTTGTCAAGCGTTTTGTTCATTTGTTTTCTGGAATTGTAGGTTGTTTCGGCTTTTGTTTTTGTGTTTTCTGAAATTGTAGGTTGTTTTGGCCATTGCTTTTGTTTGTTTTTTTAAATTGTTGAATGTTTTGTTCATTTGTTTTCTGGAATTGTAGGTTGTTTCGACTGTTGTTTGTGTTTTTTGAAATTGTAAAATGTTTTGTTCATTTGTTTTCTGGAATTGTGAGTGGTTTCGGTTTTTGTTATTTTTTGTTTTCTGAAGTTGTCAAGCGTTTTGTTCATTTGTTTTCTGGAATTGTAGGTTGTTTCGGCTTTTGTTTTTGTGTTTTCTGAAATTGTAGATTGTTGTTTGTGTTTTTTTAAATTGTAAAGTGATTTGTCAATTTGTTTTCTGAAATTGTAGGTTGTTTTGGCTATTGCTTTTGTGGGTTTTTTAAATTGTTGAATGTTTTGTTCATTTGTTTTCTGGAATTGTAGGTTGTTTTGGCTATTGTTTGTGTTTTCTGAAATTGTCAAGCGTTTTGTTCATTTGTTTTCTGGAATTGTAGGTTGTTTCAGCTTTTGTTTTTGTGTTTCCTGAAATTGTAGGTTGTTGCAACTATTGTTTGTGTGTTTGTAAATTGTAAAGTGATTTGTCCATTTGTTTTCTGAAATTGTAGGTTGTTTTGGCCATTGCTTTTGTGTGTTTTTTTTAATTGTTGAATGTTTTGTTCATTTGTTTTCTGGAATTGTAGGTTGTTTTGGCTATTGTTTGTTTTTTCTGAAATTATGAAATGTTTTGTTCATTTGTTTTCTGGAATTGTGAGTTGTTTCGGTTTTTGTTATTTTTTGTTTTCTGAAATTGTCAAGCGTTTTGTTCATTTGTTTTCTGGAATTGTAGGTTGTTTCGGCTTTTGTTTTTGTGTTTTCTGAAATTGTAGGTTGTTGCAACTTTTGTTTGTGTGTTTTTGAATTGTAAAGTGATTTGTCAATTTGTTTTCTGAAATTGTAGGTTGTTTTGGCCATTGCTTTTGTGTTTTTTTTTAAATTGTTGAATGTTTTGTTCATTTGTTTTCTGGAATTGTAGGTTGTTTTGGCTATTGTTTGTGTTTTCTGAAATTGTGAAATGTTTTGTTCATTTGTTTTCTGGAATTGTGAGTGGTTTCGGTTTTTGTTATTTTTTGTTTTCTGAAGTTGTCAAGCGTTTTGTTCATTTGTTTTCTGGAATTGTAGGTTGTTTCGGCTTTTGTTTTTGTGTTTTCTGAAATTGTAGGTTGTTTTGGCCATTGCTTTTGTTTGTTTTTTTAAATTGTTGAATGTTTTGTTCATTTGTTTTCTGGAATTGTAGGTTGTTTCGACTGTTGTTTGTGTTTTTTGAAATTGTAAAATGTTTTGTTCATTTGTTTTCTGGAATTGTGAGTGGTTTCGGTTTTTGTTATTTTTTGTTTTCTGAAGTTGTCAAGCGTTTTGTTCATTTGTTTTCTGGAATTGTAGGTTGTTTCGGCTTTTGTTTTTGTGTTTTCTGAAATTGTAGATTGTTGTTTGTGTTTTTTTAAATTGTAAAGTGATTTGTCAATTTGTTTTCTGAAATTGTAGGTTGTTTTGGCTATTGCTTTTGTGGGTTTTTTAAATTGTTGAATGTTTTGTTCATTTGTTTTCTGGAATTGTAGGTTGTTTTGGCTATTGTTTGTGTTTTCTGAAATTGTCAAGCGTTTTGTTCATTTGTTTTCTGGAATTGTAGGTTGTTTCAGCTTTTGTTTTTGTGTTTCCTGAAATTGTAGGTTGTTGCAACTATTGTTTGTGTGTTTGTAAATTGTAAAGTGATTTGTCCATTTGTTTTCTGAAATTGTAGGTTGTTTTGGCCATTGCTTTTGTGTGTTTTTTTTAATTGTTGAATGTTTTGTTCATTTGTTTTCTGGAATTGTAGGTTGTTTTGGCTATTGTTTGTTTTTTCTGAAATTATGAAATGTTTTGTTCATTTGTTTTCTGGAATTGTGAGTTGTTTCGGTTTTTGTTATTTTTTGTTTTCTGAAATTGTCAAGCGTTTTGTTCATTTGTTTTCTGGAATTGTAGGTTGTTTCGGCTTTTGTTTTTGTGTTTTTTGAAATTGTAGGTTGTTGCAACTATTGTTTGTGTGTTTGTAAATTGTAAAGTGATTTGTCAATTTGTTTTCTGAAATTGTAGGTTGTTTTGGCCATTGCTTTTGTGTTGTTTTTTTTTAATTGTTGAATGTTTTGTTCATTTGTTTTCTGGAATTGTAAGTTGTTTTGGCTATTGTTTGTGTTTTCTGAAATTGTGAATTGTTTTGTTCATTTGTTTTCTGGAATTGTGAGTGGTTTCGGTTTTTGTTATTTTTTGTTTTCTGAAGTTGTCAAGCGTTTTGTTCATTTGTTTTCTGGAATTGTAGGTTGTTTTGGCTTTTGTTTTTGTGTTTTCTGAAATTGTAGGTTGTTGTTGTTTGTGTTTTTTTAAATTGTAAAGTGATTTGTCAATTTGTTTTCTGAAATTGTAGGTTGTTTTGGCTATTGCTTTTGTGTTTTTTTTAAATTGTTGAATGTTTTGTTAATTTGTTTTCTGGAATTGTAGGTTGTTTTGACTATTGTTTGTGTTTTCTGAAATTGTCAAGCGTTTTGTTCATTTGTTTTCTGGAATTGTAGGTTGTTTCGGCTTTTGTTTTTGTGTTTTCTGAAATTGTAGGTTGTTGCAACTATTGTTTGTGTGTTTTTAAATTGTAAAGTGATTTGTCAATTTGTTTTCTGAAATTGTAGGTTGTTTTGGCTATTGCTTTTGTGGGTTTTTTTTAATTGTTGAATGTTTTGTTCATTTGTTTTCTGGAATTTTAGGTTGTTTTGGCTATTGTTTGTGTTTTCTGAAATTGTGAAATGTTTTGTTCATTTGTTTTCTGGAATTGTGAGTTGTTTCGGTTTTTGTTATTTTTTGTTTTCTGAAATTGTCAAGCGTTTTGTTCATTTGTTTTCTGGAATTGTAGGTTGTTTCGGCTTTTGTTTTTGTGTTTTCTGAAATTGTAGGTTGTTTCAACTATTGTTTGTGTGTTTTTAAATTGTAAAGTGATTTGTCAATTTGTTTTCTGAAATTGTAGGTTGTTTTGGCTATTGCTTTTGTGTTTTTTTTAAATTGTTGAATGTTTTGTTCATTTGTTTTCTGGAATTGTAGGTTGTTTTGGCTATTGTTTGTGTTTTCTGAAATTGTGAAATGTTTTGTTCATTTGTTTTCTGGAATTGTGAGTTGTTTCGGTTTTTGTTATTTTTTGTTTTCTGAAATTGTCAAGCGTTTTGTTCATTTGTTTTCTGGAATTGTAGGTTGTTTCGGCTTTTGTTTTTGTGTTTTTTGAAATTGTAGGTTGTTGCAACTATTGTTTGTGTGTTTGTAAATTGTAAAGTGATTTGTCAATTTGTTTTCTGAAATTGTAGGTTGTTTTGGCCATTGCTTTTGTGTTGTTTTTTTTTAATTGTTGAATGTTTTGTTCATTTGTTTTCTGGAATTGTAAGTTGTTTTGGCTATTGTTTGTGTTTTCTGAAATTGTGAAATGTTTTGTTCATTTGTTTTCTGGAATTGTGAGTGGTTTCGGTTTTTGTTATTTTTTGTTTTCTGAAGTTGTCAAGCGTTTTGTTCATTTGTTTTCTGGAATTGTAGGTTGTTTTGGCTTTTGTTTTTGTGTTTTCTGAAATTGTAGGTTGTTGTTGTTTGTGTTTTTTTAAATTGTAAAGTGATTTGTCAATTTGTTTTCTGAAATTGTAGGTTGTTTTGGCTATTGCTTTTGTGTTTTTTTTAAATTGTTGAATGTTTTGTTAATTTGTTTTCTGGAATTGTAGGTTGTTTTGACTATTGTTTGTGTTTTCTGAAATTGTCAAGCGTTTTGTTCATTTGTTTTCTGGAATTGTAGGTTGTTTCGGCTTTTGTTTTTGTGTTTTCTGAAATTGTAGGTTGTTGCAACTATTGTTTGTGTGTTTTTAAATTGTAAAGTGATTTGTCAATTTGTTTTCTGAAATTGTAGGTTGTTTTGGCTATTGCTTTTGTGGGTTTTTTTTAATTGTTGAATGTTTTGTTCATTTGTTTTCTGGAATTTTAGGTTGTTTTGGCTATTGTTTGTGTTTTCTGAAATTGTGAAATGTTTTGTTCATTTGTTTTCTGGAATTGTGAGTTGTTTCGGTTTTTGTTATTTTTTGTTTTCTGAAATTGTCAAGCGTTTTGTTCATTTGTTTTCTGGAATTGTAGGTTGTTTCGGCTTTTGTTTTTGTGTTTTCTGAAATTGTAGGTTGTTTCAACTATTGTTTGTGTGTTTTTAAATTGTAAAGTGATTTGTCAATTTGTTTTCTGAAATTGTAGGTTGTTTTGGCTATTGCTTTTGTGTTTTTTTTAAATTGTTGAATGTTTTGTTCATTTGTTTTCTGGAATTGTAGGTTGTTTTGGCTATTGTTTGTGTTTTCTGAAATTGTGAAATGTTTTGTTCATTTGTTTTCTGGAATTGTGAGTTGTTTCGGTTTTTGTTATTTTTTGTTTTCTGAAATTGTCAAGCGTTTTGTTCATTTGTTTTCTGGAATTGTAGGTTGTTTCGGCTTTTGTTTTTGTGTTTTCTGAAATTGTAGGTTGTTGTTGTTTGTGTTTTCTTAAATTGTAAAGTGATTTGTCAATTTGTTTTCTGAAATTGTAGGTTGTTTTGGCTATTGCTTTTGTGGGTTTTTTAAATTGTTGAATGTTTTGTTCATTTGTTTTCTGGAATTGTAGGTTGTTTCAGCTTTTGTTTTTGTGTTTCCTGAAATTGTAGGTTGTTGCAACTATTGTTTGTGTGTTTGTAAATTGTAAAGTGATTTGTCAATTTGTTTTCTGAAATTGTAGGTTGTTTTGGCCATTGCTTTTGTGTTTTTTTTTTAATTGTTGAATGTTTTGTTCATTTGTTTTCTGGAATTGTAGGTTGTTTTGGCTATTGTTTGTGTTTTCTGAAATTGTGAAATGTTTTTTTCATTTGTTTTCTGGAATTGTGAGTTGTTTCGGTTTTTGTTATTTTTTGTTTTCTGAAGTTGTCAAGCGTTTTGTTCATTTGTTTTCTGGAATTGTAGGTTGTTTCGGCTTTTGTTTTTGTGTTTTCTGAAATTGTAGGTTGTTGTTGTTTGTGTGTTTTTAAATTGTAAAGCGATTTGTCAATTTGTTTTCTGAAATTGTAGGTTGTTTTGGCCATTGCTTTTGTGGGGTTTTTTTAAATTGTTGAATGTTTTGTTCATTTGTTTTCTGGAATTGTAGGTTGTTTTGGCTATTGTTTGTGTTTTCTGAAATTGTGAAATGTTTTTTTCATTTGTTTTCTGGAATTGTGAGTTGTTTCGGTTTTTGTTATTTTTTGTTTTCTGAAGTTGTCAAGCGTTTTGTTCATTTGTTTTCTGGAATTGTAGGTTGTTTCGGCTTTTGTTTTTGTGTTTTCTGAAATTGTAGGTTGTTGCAACTATTGTTTGTGTGTTTTTAAATTGTAAAGTGATTTGTCAATTTGTTTTCTGAAATTGTAGGGTTGTTTTGGCTATTGCTTTCGTGTGTTTTTTTAAATTGTTGAATGTTTTGTTCATTTGTTTTCTGGAATTGTAGGTTGTTTTGGCTATTGTTTGTGTTTTTTGAAATTGTGAAATGTTTTGTTCATTTGTTTTCTGGAATTGTGAGTTGTTTCGGTTTTTGTTATTTTTTGTTTTCTGAAGTTGTCAAGCGTTTTGTTCATTTGTTTTCTGAAATTGTAGGTTGTTTCGGCTTTTGTTTTTGTGTTTTCTGAAATTGTAGGTTGTTGCAACTATTGTTTGTGTGTTTTTAAATTGCAAAGTGATTTGTCAATTTGTTTTCTGAAATTGTAGGTTGTTTTGGCTATTGCTTTTGTGTTTTTTTTTTAAATTGTTGAATGTTTTGTTCATTTGTTTCTGTCATGTCTGTGTAATCATGTTTTGTTTTAGTCATGTTTTTAGTTATTGGACTCTTTAGTTTCTGGCTTTTCACTCCCTTGTCTTGTTTCCATGATTAGCCATTAGTTTCACCTGTTCCACGTTTGGACTCATTGTGCACTCTTGTTTGTCACCATAGCAACCCATTAGTTTTCACCTGTCACGTCACGCACCTGTTTCACGTTTTGAGTCACGCACCTGTTTTCGTTAATCATGTCTGTAGTATTTAAGTTCATTGTTTTCAGTTTGTCTTTCTGGTGACATCCCCGCATTTATGCTTCTGCACACTCTCCACACCCTTATGATCCTTGCTGCTCTTTTTTCATGCCGGTTCCATGCCAAGTAAGTTTTTGTTTATTAAGCCACAGTTAGTGCTTTTTTTTGTTGTTCATAGTTTCTGCCTTTGTGCAAGTATTTGGTTTCATAGCCAAGTCGTTTCTCCGCCACTGTGCGTGCTTTTTTTGTAGTTATAGTGTTTAAATAAATCATGTATTCCCCTTCACGCCACGTGTGGTCCAAATCTTTTGCACCTCGGGAGAACAAACCACGCCATAGTCCAAGTCGTGTCAGTTTTCTGGAATTGTAGGTTGTTTTGGCTATTGTTGGTGTTTTCTGATTGTAAAGTGTTTTGTGTTTTGTTAATTCCTTTTCTGAAATTATAAGTTGTTTTAGTTTTTGATTGTGTGGTTTCTGAAAGTGTAAAGTGTGTTGTGTTTTATTGGTTTGATTTTGAAATTATAAGTTCTTTCAGCTATTGTTTTTGTGGGAGGGGGGGTTAATTGTAAGTTGTTTGCTCTTTTGGTTTTGTGTTCTCTGAAATATAATTTTTTCATGAAATGAACATTTTTTTTGCACTTCCAGGTAGAAAACGCACAGCTAGCATCAGTAATTGTTGACACAGGCCAGGTTTAACTCCTTCTTACACACCATTCCTACTGTCAAGCATGGTGGTGGTAGTATTATGCTCTGGGCCTGTTTTGCTGCCAATGGAACTGCTGCTTTAAATGGGACAATGAAAAAGGAGGATTAGCTCCAAATTGTTCAGGACAAGCTAAAATCATCAGCCCGGAGGTTGGGTCTTGGGCGCAGTTGGGTGTGACAACAGGACAATGACCTCAAAAGTGGTAAAGGAATGGCTAAATCAGGCTAGAATGAAGGTTTTAGAATGGCCTTCCCAAAGTCCTAAATTCCCAAAGGTGTGGACAATGCTGAAGAAACAAGTCCATGTCAGAAAAGCAACACATTTAGCTGAACTGCAGCAATTTAGTGGTCAAGTGGTCAAGCAGAAGCTTGTGGATGGCAAAACCGTCAGTTTTTATATTCCTCCTTCTTGTCTCTGGGTGTGTGCTAAGTCAGGACAGCACACCCTGGCCATAAAATGAGATGTTGGTGTGTAAGTGCCTGGAAAAACTTACATGTTGGCGTTAAGCTAAACAGGTAGTCTCTTCTCACAGATAGGGCTATCACCTTTGCATACCAAGGTGCGATTTATTGCCTGAACTACTCCAGTCCACATGCACGTCTTAGGTTTGCTGTCGCCATGGCAACACGTGGCCCGCCTCCCACTGTCCTCTGTGTCTCATACAGTGCCTCATGTTCGAGACCCAAAGAACGTTCGAAGACAAGGACGCGTTTTCTGATGTGCAGTGCGGTCAAAAAGGTTATGAGTTTGAAGTCTTATTCGGAGAGTACCAAGGTTGGAACACCTTAAAAAGGTGATGAGTTTGAAGTCTATGTTGGAGAGTACCAAGGTTGGAACACCTTAAAAAGGTGATGAGTTTGAAGTCTACGTTGGAGAGTACCAAGGTTGGAACACCTTATAAAGTTTTTGAAGTTTACGTCAGAGAGTACCAAGGTTGGAACACCTTATAAAGGTTTTGAAGTCTATGTCGGAGAGTACCAAGGTTGGAACACCTTAAAAAGGTAATGAGTTTGAAGTCTACGTCGGAGAGTACCAAGGTTGGAACACCTTAAAAAGGTTTCAAAGTCGAGTACCAAGGTTGGAACACCTTAAAAAGGTTATGAGTTTGAAGTCTACGTCGGAGAGTACCAAGGTTGGAACACGTTAAAAAGGTTTTGAAGTCTACGCCAGAGAGTACCAAGGTTGGAACACGTTAAAAAGGTGATGAGTTTGAAGTCTACGTTGAAGAGTACCAAGGTTGGAACACCTTTAAAAAAAGGTGATGAGTTTGAAGTCTACATTGGAGAGTACCAAGGTTGGAACACCTTTACAAAAAGGTGATGAGTTTGAAGTCTACATTGGAGAGTACCAAGGTTGGAACACCTTTAAAAAAAGGTGATGAGTTTGAAGTCTACGTTGAAGAGTACCAAGGTTGGAACACCTTTACAAAAAGGTGATGAGTTTGAAGTCTACATTGGAGAGTACCAAGGTTGGAACACCTTATAAAGGTTTTGAAGTCTATGTCGGAGAGTACCAAGGTTGGAACACCTTAAAAAGGTAATGAGTTTGAAGTCTACGTCGGAGAGTACCAAGGTTGGAACACCTTAAAAAGGTTTCAAAGTCGAGTACCAAGGTTGGAACACCTTAAAAAGGTTATGAGTTTGAAGTCTACGTCGGAGAGTACCAAGGTTGGAACACGTTAAAAAGGTTTTGAAGTCTACGCCAGAGAGTACCAAGGTTGGAACACCTTAAAAAGGTGATGAGTTTGAAGTCTACGTTGAAGAGTACCAAGGTTGGAACACCTTTAAAAAAAGGTGATGAGTTTGAAGTCTACATTGGAGAGTACCAAGGTTGGAACACCTTTAAAAAAAGGTGATGAGTTTGAAGTCTACATTGGAGAGTACCAAGGTTGGAACACCTTTACAAAAAGGTGATGAGTTTGAAGTCTACATTGGAGAGTACCAAGGTTGGAACACCTTTAAAAAAAGGTGATGAGTTTGAAGTCTACGTTGAAGAGTACCAAGGTTGGAACACCTTTACAAAAAGGTGATGAGTTTGAAGTCTACATTGGAGAGTACCAAGGTTGGAACACCTTAAAAAGGTGATGAGTTTGAAGTCTATGTTGGAGAGTACCAAGGTTGGAACATGTCAAAAAAAAAGGTGATGAGTTTGAAGTCTACGTTGGAGAGTACCAAGGTTGGAACACCTTAAAAAGGTTTCAAAGTCTACGCCGGAGAGTACCAAGGTTGGAACACCTTAAAAAGGTGATGAGTTTGAAGACTACGTCGGAGAGTACCAAGGTTGGAAGACGTTAAAAAGGTTTCAAAGTCTGCGTTGGAGAGTACCAAGGTTGGAACACCTTAAAAAGGTGATGAGTTTGAAGACTACGTCGGAGAGTACCAAGGTTGGAACACCTTAAAAAGGTGATGAGTTTGAAGACTACGTTGGAGAGTACCAAGGTTGGAACACCTTGTAAAGGTTTTGAAGTCTATGTTGGAGAGTACCAAGGTTGGAACACCTTATAAAGGTTTTGAAGTCTATGTCGGAGAGTACCAAGGTTGGAACACCTTAAAAAGGTAATGAGTTTGAAGTCTATGTTGGAGAGTACCAAGGTTGGAACACCTTAAAAAGGTGATGAGTTTGAAGTCTACGTTGGAGAGTACCAAAGTTGGAACACCTTATAAAGGTTTTGAAGTCTACGTTGGAGAGTACCAAGGTTGGAACACCTTAAAAAGGTAATGAGTTTGAAGTCTACGCCGGAGAGTACCAAGGTTGGAACACCTTTAAAAGGTTTCAAAGTCTGCGTTGGAGAGTACCAAGGTTGGAACTCCTTAAAAAAGGTTATGAGTTTGAAGTCTATGTTGGAGAGTACCAAGGTTGGAACACGTTAAAAAGGTTTTGAGGTCTACGTTGGAGAGTACCAAGGTTGGAACAACTTATAAAGGTAATGAGTTTGAAGTCTATGTTGGAGAGCACCAAGGTTGGAACACATTTAAAAAAAGGTGATGAGTTTGAAGTCTACGTTGAAGACTACAAAGGTTGGAACACGTTAAAAAGGTTTTGAGATCTACGTTGGAGAGTACCAAGGTTGGAACCCCTTAAAAAGGTGATGAGTTTGAAGTCTATGTTGGAGAGTACCAAGGTTGGAACACGTCAAAAAAAAAGGTGAGTTTGAAGTCAACTGTGGAGAGTACCAAGGTTGGAACACCTTAAAATGGTTTCAAAGTCTACGTTGGAGAGTACCAAGGTTGGAACACCTTAAAAAGGTTCCAAAGTCTACGTTGGAGAGTACCAAGGTTGGAACACCTTAAAAAGGTTTCAAAGTCTACGTTGGAGAGTACCAAGGTTGGAACACCTTAAAAAGGTTTTGAGGTCTACGTTGGAGAGTACCAAGGTTGGAAACCACAAGGTGATAGCGACAGTGGTGCTCTGATGTCACAAGAGAAGACATCTGATGAACCAGATTAACCTCCGTTCTAAAAAGAGTGCTGGGGAGGGTTGGATCCAGGTGTGAGGTTGTGGGGGTGTTATCAGGTTTATGACTTGATAGGACAGCTTAATGCTGCAGTGTGGTAGCTAGCTGCACAGTAATAAAGTGCACTGCTGTTCAGGTTGACATTTGGGATGATTAGCTGACACATTCTATTCTCTGCGGCGCTCCCTTTGATCTCCACATCCACACCATCTTCTGTGCTGGGGCTGTCAGAGTACATGTAGCCCAGGAGCTGCATCTGCATGTCCAGGTTCTGGTACCAGAGTATCAGGTTGTAGCTCGGCACGTTATGAATACATTGGATGGTGGCCGACTCTCCCGTCTTCTTGAACATGTCACTGGGAGTCTGCTTGACTTTCTCTCCTGCTGAAAAGATGGTGGAACTATGAAAAGCCTCGTTTATTGTGCACTAAGTTGACAAGCCTAGTTTATTGTGCACTAAGTTGACAAGCCTAGTTTATTGTGCACTAAGTTGACAAGCCTAGTTTATTGTGCACTAAGTTGACAAGCCTAGTTTATTGTGCACTAAGTGTTGTTACCTGAGAGCAGAGCAGTGCAGGCAGCAAAGCTGAGGAACAAGAGCACCACCATGTCTTTGGGATTATTAAGTCGCTGTCATCAGCACTTAGTCTACTAAAGGGCTGCACCGCATGTGGGCGGGGTCAGTGGGCGGATGTGGGCGGGGTCAGTGGGAGAGGGCGCTGAGGATGAAATGACATTTGTGGCGCCACCTATTGGCAATGGACATGTGGTAGAATACATGCAACAACCTTTATTATCCAGGGGTGTCCACACACCAAAAATGACAGCAATGCCACATCCCCCTCTAGTGGCTCATATGAGTATTACTTGTTAATTGTAGTGTCGAAGGCATGGTATACATATGTACCTGTCCCCCTCTAGTGGCTCATATGAGTATTACTTGTTAATTGTAGTGTCGAAGGCATGGTATACATATGTACCTGTCCCCCTCTAGTGGCTCATATGAGTATTACTTGTTAATTAAGGCAGGGTATACATATGTACCTGTATATACACACACATATGCACACATATATACAAATATATGCACATATATACACACATACATACCTGTCTATTTTAGATATATTTGTATGTATTATAATCATTGTTTATCGTGAGCGAACTGTGGTGCTGAATTTCCCCCAGGGATCAATAAAGTACTTTCTATTCTATTCTATCCATATATGGGTATATATACATGTAGATTATATATATTGTTGCGTTTGGACCAGTTGTTCCTCCCAGGGAATTCAAGTTTCTGGTCGCTCCCAAGCTCTTTACGACACTTAAAGCTGAGTAGAAGAACCACCAGAGACAGAATAGGTATTTTGTAATATATTTGCAAAGCTTTGTAAATATCATGAGACCAGTCCAGCATAGAACATTCAATCGCGCAGCTAAGATGGTCTGCCCTCAAAAATGGAAACCTTCTCTTCTAAAGTCTCTTTCCCTCCCACCCTCGTTGTCTTCGGCCTAAACACATGCCCATTGTCCTCCGCAGCTGGACACAAGAGATAAGGAGAAGGATTATCTCTCCTCCTTACATTCCATATTCAAGGTTAGCACACAGTATTTGCAGACAACCAAAAGACCACAATTGGAAGAAAAACACTAGCTGTTTTGTAATATCCATCCATTTTCTACCGCTTATTCCCTTTTGGGGTCGCAGGGGCGCTGGAGCCTATCTCAGCTACAATCGGGTGGAAGGCGGTGTACACCCTAGACTAGTCGCCACCTCATCGCAGGGCCTGTTTTGTAATATCCATCCATCCATTTTCTACCGCTTATTCCCTTTTTGGGGTCGCGGGGGGCGCTGGAGCCTATGATTATGAAAATAAAGAAGTAACACTTAAATACGGATATATGAAAATATCTGCCTCCGACAATTCCCCCTTCAGATCTTCTAAAAAGATCTTTATCACTAGTACAACACTTCTAAAATACGCCCCTCTTTGAGCAAGCTAGTAACGGATGGAATCTATGTCAATGTCGTCACTGTCAGGGAAGGAAACTAGCATTTCTCGAAAGTCACCACTTTGCTTGACCCCCCTTCAGTGACATAGCAAACCCAGAAACAGGGTGGGGTTGACCTTCTACAGCTCTAACAATGATGCGGGTGCATAAAGACCTAGCACAAGGGGCAATACCAAGAAAACTCCAACGGAGATCAGGGCAGACTGAATTAGGTCAGACCACCTTCCAAAGGTGCTTTGGAGCCAATCTTTGAAGGGGTCAGAGACACCGGAAACTTCAGTAAGTTCCTTAGACAGGGCATGGAGGCCCTCCAGGGCCCTCCAGGGCCCTCTGGACCGAGCCATCGGGGGCGGTGTTGTTAGGAATGAAGGTACAGCATTGGTCACCAAACATTGCACACACACCTTCTTCCTTGGCTAGGATACGGTCAAGGGCTATGCGGTTCTGGACGGCCATGAGGGAAGTTGGGGCAAGTTGTTCAGCAAGCCCCTCAACAGCATCACTAGCCAGGTTGGTCAGTCTCAACAGATTATAAAAAACATAGTTAATGCGTTCTACATTTTTAGTAGCAGTCACAGGGAAAATAGCACCAATTATAGGAAGGTTCTCGAAACCTGCACAGGATTCACACCACAATTTATGTTGTGGTGGGACCCCCCCCTTGGTTGTCCAATTGCATCAAAGTAAACACCATCAGGGTTTCTCGTCAAATCAAAGGAGCCCGTTACACTCCTCCGACTATATATATACAGGTAAAAACCAGTAAATTAGAATATTTTGAAAAACTTGATTTATTTCAGTAATTGCATTCAAAAGGTGTAACTTGTACATTATATTTATTCATTGCACACAGACTGATGCATTCAAATGTTTATTTCATTTAATTTTGATGATTTGAAGTGGCAACAAATGAAAATCCAAAATTCCGTGTGTCACAAAATTAGAATATTACTTAAGGCTAATACAAAAAAGGGATTTTTAGAAATGTTGGCCAACTGAAAAGTATGAAAATGAAAAATATGAGCATGTACAATACTCAATACTTGGTTGGAGCTCCTTTTGCCTCAATTACTGCGTTAATGCGGCGTGGCATGGAGTCCATGAGTTTCTGGCACTGCTCAGGTGTTATGAGAGCCCAGGTTGCTCTGATAGTGGCCTTCAACTCTTCTGCGTTTTTGGGTCTGGCATTCTGCATCTTCCTTTTCACAATACCCCACAGATTTTCTATGGGGCTAAGGTCAGGGGAGTTGGCGGGCCAATTTAGAACAGAAATACCATGGTCCGTAAACCAGGCACGGGTAGATTTTGCGCTGTGTGCAGGCGCCAAATCCTGTTGGAACTTGAAATCTCCATCTCCATAGAGCAGGTCAGCAGCAGGAAGCATGAAGTGCTCTAAAACCTGCTGGTAGACGGCTGCGTTGACCCTGGATCTCAGGAAACAGAGTGGACCGACACCAGCAGATGACATGGCACCCCAAACCATCACTGATGGTGGAAACTTTACACTAGACTTCAGGCAACGTGGATCCTGTGCCTCTCCTGTCTTCCTCCAGACTCTGGGACCTCGATTTCCAAAGGAAATGCAAAATTTGCATGGTTGGGTGATGGTTTGGGGTGCCATGTCATCTGCTGGTGTCGGTCCACTCTGTTTCCTGAGATCCAGGGTCAACGCAGCCGTCTACCAGCAAGTTTTAGAGCACTTCATGCTTCCTGCTGCTGACCTGCTCTATGGAGATGGAGATTTCAAGTTCCAACAGGACTTGGCGCCTGCACACAGCGCAAAATCTACCCGTGCCTGGTTTACGGACCATGGTATTTCTGTTCTAAATTGGCCCGCCAACTCCCCTGACCTTAGCCCCATAGAAAATCTGTGGGGTATTGTGAAAAGGAAGATGCAGAATGCCAGACCCAAAAACGCAGAAGAGTTGAAGGCCACTATCAGAGCAACCTGGGCTCTCATAACACCTGAGCAGTGCCAGAAACTCATCGACTCCATGCCACGCCGCATTAACGCAGTAATTGAGGCAAAAGGAGCTCCAACCAAGTATTGAGTATTGTACATGCTCATATTTTTCATTTTCATACTTTTCAGTTGGCCAACATTTCTAAAAATCCCTTTTTTGTATTAGCCTTAAGTAATATTCTAATTTTGTGACACACGGAATTTTGGATTTTCATTTGTTGCCACTTCAAATCATCAAAATTAAATGAAATAAACATTTGAATGCATCAGTCTGTGTGCAATGAATAAATATAATGTACAAGTTACACCTTTTGAATGCAATTACTGAAATAAATCAAGTTTTTCAAAATATTCTAATTTACTGGCTTTTACCCGTATAGTCGGAGGCAGATATTCACATATATCCGAATTTGTTGTACTTCTTCCAGTTCTTTGTCATATTTGAAAACAGCTCGTGTTTTCCATTTATTCTCTTGATGCTCTGTCAGCAAGTATACTATGTGTGATAACCTTGAGTTCTTTGGAACGTGTTTAGACTAGCATTTTGTTTTGTCTACAGAGATGGGACGAGAGAGAGGGTGGTGGGATCGGGAAGACAGACCATTTTGGGAGGCGCGAGAGCATGTTCTAGGGTTAGACTGGTCTCAATCAAAAATGTATATTGGCAAAGCTTTGAGAATATACAACAAAATACCTATTCTGTCTCTGGTGGTTTTTCAACTCAGCTTTAAGTGTCGGAAAGAACTTGGTAGCGAATTGTGACTTGAATTCCCTGGGAGGAACAACTGGTCCGAAACGCAACAATATATATAATCTACATGTATATATAATGCAAATCAAACCCTTTTCAACCCTAATTGTTGCTAATCAGCATTGGGAAAGTATGCTTATTTTCCCTCAATTGTATGTTTTTCAAAATAAAACTCAAACCAATCCCTTTTTAGTTTTTTTAATTTTATTTCCCATGAGAAAGTAAAAGGTACACACACACAACACACACACACTCACACACACACACACAGCTCATTACTGCCATCTACAGGAATGCAAGTCATTGATTGATTGATGACTCGGCCGTATTCTGATTCTTTATTCTGTGCTCAGGTGCTCCAAACAATACACCGCCCTCCCACTTCCGCACGTACTTGTATCATGAGGAGAGTACAAGTATGTGCGGACAATATCGCAGTACTCTCACTGTCCACTGGAGACAATCTTGCCTGCAGTCTGGCAAGATCAATTGTGGAATTGATTGATTATGGAAAAACAACATGGATCCCAATGTACTGGTGCAGTGTCAATCAAGCATGGCTTCTTCTCTCCCATCAATCAGGAACATCTTCTTCCATCACAGCCAGTCTTCATATCTGCGTCGCCCTGGGACACATCAATGATTACGCAATGTTTGCTGTGTGTTGACTTACTGCATTGGCCTCTGCTACACAACAGTGATCCATGCATACCGCCGATATCACATCTGTATGCTACTATATCGATTCTATCAACATCAACACGTCGATACTTTTGATACTTTAGTTCAGGGGTGTCCAAACTTTTTCCATCAAAGTCAAGAGTATTCGGGGGCCTTATTGGTGTTTTTATTGGAAAAATGCTCAAACAGATTTTGTGTTCAGCTTTGTATTATAGGTGACAAAGTATATTATCAATAATTATTATTATTATTAATTGTTCTCATTACATACCTGACATTTTTACTTAGATCAGGGGTGTTATTTTTTCCCCCAAGGGCTTCCATCCATCCATCCATTTTCTACCGCTTATTCCCTTCGGGGTCGCGGGGGTCGCTGGAGCCTATCTCAGCTACAATCGGGCGGAAGGCGGGGTACACCCTGGACAAGTCGCCACCTCATCGCAGGGCGACAACATTCACACTCACATTCCTTGATTTGGATATTTTGTTTATTTAAAAAAAATAAATGCTAGAAAAAGATATTATATATTTAAAGACAAAACTTTGTGTTATAGGTGACTATTTATATTATTATTAATTAGTTTAAAAATGTCAGCTGCTGCTCATTTTATAGTTGTTTTGCTCTTCTTTTTACATTTTTACTTATATTTTTTATAATAAAAAATAATTATATTAATATAATTGTTTAACTGCATAAACTAGTGTGTCAAAAAATGATGCCAGTATGTTCATTAGGGTTGTTGTTATTTTTCAAATAAAAGTTTTCCTTATTTTGCTTTTATTTAACTAACTAAACTTGGTTTATATTTTAAGAATATTTTTATTTTTATTTGTAGAGCTTCTAATATTTTAGATCAGGGGTCTAAACATTTTTCCCCCAAAGGGCTTGATTTGGATTTTTTTTTTTATTTAAAAAAAATATATGCTAGAAACAGATATTATATATTTAAAGACAAAACTTTGTGTTATAGGTGACTAATTATATTATTATTATTAGTTTAAAAATGTCAGCTGTTTCTCATTACATACCGTTTTTTTTGCTCTTTTTTTATTACATTTTCACTTATGTTTTTTTAAAATAAAACTAATGATTTTAATATGATTGTTTAACTGCATAAACTAGTGTGTCAAAAATATGCCTGTACAAAAATGTTCAGTTACACATTTAACAGTGTTTATTAGGTTAGTTGTCATTTTTCAAATTAAAGATTACCTTATTTTATTTTTAATTAACTAACTAAACTTTGTTTATATTTTAAGAAATATTTAAATTTTTATTTTGAGAGCTTCTAATATTTTTTTTCACCAGGGACTCGATTTGGATATTTTTTTGTATTAAAAAAAATTGCTAGAAACAGATTATATATTCAAAGACAAAACGTTGTTTTATATATATATATATATATATATATATATATATATATATATATATATATATATATATATATATATATATATATATATATATATATATATATAATTATTAGTTTAGAAATATCAGCTGTTTCTCATTACATACCGGGTTTTTTTCTCTTTTTTTCTTACATTTTTACTCTTTTAGAATAAAAATAATGATATTAATATGATTGTGTAACTGCATAAACTAGTGTGTCAAAAATGATGCCTGTACAAAAATATTAATGTTCACTTACATTTAACAGTGTTTATTATGGTTGTTGTCATTTTTCAAAATAATTCATAAGTTAGTATTTTTAAATGTTTAACTAACTAAGCTTTGTTGATATTTGATATTTAAGTTTAATTTAAATTTGTATTTTTTATAGTTTCTAATATTTTAGATCAGGAGTGTCGAAACTTTTTTTCACCAAGGCTTTGATTAGATTTTTTTTGTCTTTAAAAAATGCTAGAAACAGATATTATGCAATTAAAGACAACATTTTGTGTTATAGGTGACTATTTATATTATTATTAATTATTAGTAGCAACATTTCAGCTGTTTCTCATTACATACATTTTTTTTTTGCTCTTTTTTCTTACATTTGCACATTTTTTAGAATAAAAATAATGATATTAATATGATTGTGTAAATGCATAATTTAGTGTGTCAAAAATATGCCTGTACAAAAATGTTAATGTTCACTTACACATTTAACAGTGTTTATTATGGCTGTCATTTTTCAATTACATTTTTTCCTTAGTTAGTTTATTTGTATTTAACTAACTAAACTTTGTTTATATTTTAAGGTATTTTATTTTTTATTTTTATAAGCTTCTAATATTTTAGAACTTTTTTTCACCAAGGGTTTGATTTGGATATTATTTTCTATTTAAAAAAAATGCTAGAAACAGATATTATATATTCAAAGACAAAACTTTGTGTAATAGGTGACTAATTATATTATTATTAATTATTAGTTTAAAAAATGTCAGCTGTTTCTCATTATATACTGTTTTTTTGTTCTTTTTTTCTTACATTTTTACTCTTTTTAGAATAAAAATAATGATATTAATTAGATTGTGTAACTGCATAAACTAGTGTGTCAAAAATGATGCCTGTTCAAAAATATTAAATGTTCACTTACACATTTAACAGTGTTTATTATGGTTGTCATTTTTCAAATTGATTCACTAGTTTTCCGTTTTATTTTTAATTAACTAACCAACTAACTAAACTTTATTTATATTTTAAGTATATTTTTATTATAATTTTTAGAGCTTTCAATATTTCAGATCAGGGGTGTCTAAACTTTTTTTCACCATAATTTGGATATTTACAATTTTTTTTTTTTTTACATGCTTGAAACAGATATTATATATTTAAATAAATATTTTTGTGTTACAGGTGACCAATTATATTATTATTATTAGTTTAAAAATGTCAGCTGTTGCTCATTACGTTCTATTTTTTTACATATGTTATTATTTGAAAATACACAACTTTTTAAATTTTACCACACACGCTCGGTGTATTTGCACAAACATCGTTGACACCAGTCAGAATTTTACTCGTATCGGATTGGACGGAAAACCATGTACAAGCTGTACAGCGACTACTCTAAAGTACTGTATATCGATGTTTACTTTCTATACTATCAAGGGAAAATGGATACTAGTCATCTATATTCATTTATTGATATATAACTACAACTTGATTTACTCACTGGTTGTTTTGTAGAAAAGTGTGATTGTAGGTATAGTCTGTGATGAAGCATGTTGTAGTCATATACTGCTGTGATCGTTACCTGATTGTAGATATAGTCTATGATGAAGCATGTTGTAGTCATATATCAGTTGCCTGATTGTAGGTATAGTCTGTGATGAAGCATGTTGTAGTCATATATCAGTTACCTGATTGTAGGTATAGTCTGATGAAGCATGTTGTAGTCATATATCAGTTACCTGATTGTAGGTATAGTCTGTGATGAAGCATGTTGTAGTCATATATCAGTTACCTGATTGTAGGTATAGTCTGTGATGAAGCATGTTGTAGTCATATACTGCTGTGATCGTTACCTGATTGTAGATATAGTCTATGATGAAGCATGTTGTAGTCATATATCAGTTGCCTGATTGTAGGTATAGTCTGTGATGAAGCATGTTGTAGTCATATATCAGTTACCTGATTGTAGGTATAGTCTGATGAAGCATGTTGTAGTCATATATCAGTTACCTGATTGTAGGTATAGTCTGTGATGAAGCATGTTGTAGTCATATATCAGTTACCTGATTGTAGGTATAGTCTGTGATGAAGCATGTTGTAGTCATATACTGCTGTGATAGTTACCTGATTGTAGGTATAGTCTGATGAAGCATGTTGTAGTCATATATCAGTTACCTGATTGTAGGTATAGTCTGTGACTAAGCATGTTGTAGTCATATATCAGTTACCTGATTGTAGGTATAGTCTGTGATGAAGCATTTTGTAGTCATATACTGCTGTGATCGTTACCTGATTGTAGGTATAGTCTATGATGAAGCATGTTGTAGTCATATGTCAGTTACCTGATTGTAGGTATAGTCTGTGATGAAGCATGTTGTAGTCATATATCAGTTACCTGATTGTAGGTATAGTCTGTGATGAAGCATGTTGTAGTCATATATCAGTTACCTGATTGTAGGTATAGTCTGTGATGAAGCATGTTGTAGTCATATATCAGTTACCTGATTGTAGGTATAGTCTATGATGAAGCATGTTGTAGTCATATATCAGTTACCTGATTGTAGGTATAGTCTGTGATGAAGCATGTTGTAGTCATATATCAGTTACCTGATTGTAGGTATAGTCTGTGATGAAGCGTTTGGTAATCAGTTACCTGATTGTAGGTATAGTCTGTGATGAAGCGTTTGGTAGTCGTATATCAGTTACCTGACGCCGCTGGGTAGGTCCTCTCAGCAGCCATGTGTCTGTGTGTCCCTCGCATCGCACTTCTGGTAGTGGCGATATGGGCCGTGCTCAAATTCCTCCGCCATCACTTTGGAAGAAGACGTGAGCGTGCGAGTCACCTCGGTTGAGAATGGTGAGTCTTACCTGAGACGCTGGAGTTGTGCCTTCCTCGGTCTCGCTTCCTCTTCTTGCCCTGGAGAGACACAAGACGCCGTTTCATGACAAGCTTCGGGTGTTGCTTTGAAACGTTGTCACTTTCCCACAAAAAATGCTAACTTTTCACCCTCACATTTTCATAATAAATTC
>NC_084573.2:755000-770000 GCF_033978685.3 Nerophis lumbriciformis
ATTATTATGTGTTGATATTATTATGTGTTGATATTATTATGTGTTGATATTATTGCGTGTTGATATTATTGTGTGTTGATATTATTATGTGTTGATATTATTATGTGTTGATATTATTATGTGTTGCTATTATTGCGTGTTGATATTATTATGTGTTGATATTATTATGTGTTGATATTATTGTGTGTTGATATTATTGTGTGTTGATATTATTGTGTGTTGATATTATTGTGTGTTGATATTATTATGTGTTGATATTATTATGTGTTGATATTTATGTGTTGATATTATTATGTGTTGATATTATTATGTGTTGATATTTATGTGTTGATATTATTATGTGTTGATATTATTATGTGTTGATATTATTATGTGTTGATATTATTATGTGTTGATATTATTGTGTGTTGATATTATTGTGTGTTGATATTATTATGTGTTGATGTTATTATGTGTTGATGTTATTATGTGTTGCTATTATTGCGTGTTGATATTATTATGTGTTGATATTATTATGTGTTGATATTATTATGTGTTGATATTATTATGTGTTGATATTATTATGTGTTGATATTATTGTGTGTTGATATTATTGTGTGTTGATATTATTGTGTGTTGATATTATTATGTGTTGATATTATTATGTGTTGATATTATTATGTGTTGATATTATTATGTGTTGATATTATTGTGTGTTGATATTATTGCGTGTTGATATTATTGTGTGTTGATATTATTATGTGTTGATATTATTATGTGTTGATATTATTATGTGTTGATATTATTATGTGTTGATATTATTGCGTGTTGATATTATTGTGTGTTGATATTATTATGTGTTGATATTATTATGTGTTGATATTATTGTGTGTTGATATTATTATGTGTTGATAATATTATGTGTTGATATTATTATGTGTTGATATTATTATGTGTTGATATTATTATGTGTTGATATTATTATGTGTTGATATTATTGCGTGTTGATATTATTGTGTGTTGATATTATTATGTGTTGATATTATTATGTGTTGATATTATTATGTGTTGCTATTATTGCGTGTTGATATTATTATGTGTTGATATTATTATGTGTTGATATTATTGTGTGTTGATATTATTGTGTGTTGATATTATTGTGTGTTGATATTATTGTGTGTTGATATTATTATGTGTTGATATTATTATGTGTTGATATTATTATGTGTTGATATTATTATGTGTTGATATTATTATGTGTTGATATTATTATGTGTTGATATTATTATGTGTTGATGTTATTATGTGTTGATATTATTATGTGTTGCTATTATTATGTGTTGATATTATTATGTGTTGATATTATTATGTGTTGATATTATTATGTGTTGATATTTATGTGTTGATATTATTATGTGTTGATATTATTGTGTGTTGATATTATTATGTGTTGATATTATTATGTGTTGATATTATTATGTGTTGATGTTATTATGTGTTGATATTATTATGCGTTGATATTATTATGTGTTGATATTATTATGTGTTGATATTATTATGTGTTGATATTATTATGTGTTGATATTATTATGTGTTGATATTATTATGTGTTGATATTATTATGTGTTGATATTATTATGTGTTGCTATTATTGTGTGTTGATATTATTTGTTATCCAACTATTCGGCCTTCATCCGACCTTGTGGACTATATTCCAGTTGCCGAGCTGAGAACTGAATGATGTGTTCCAGAGTGAAATAGCAGACTCACATAGTTTTCTGTGCAGGACCAGTCCGGGTGTTGCAGGCTGTGCAGGACTTTGTGCTCCTCGGCCTGCTGGTAGTACTTGGCCTGCAGCTTCTTGGGCAGAGACTTCCACTGTGGACACGTGTGGTGTGACCGTGTGGCAAGTTACTCTTCAATATATGACTTACCATCTTCCCCAGGATCTTGTGGACTAAATATGACTTACCATCTTCCCCAGGATCTTGTGGACTAAATATGACTTATCATCTTCCCCAGGATCTTGTAGACTAAATATGACTTACCATCTTCCCTTGTGGACTAAATATGACTTACCATCTTCCCCAGGATCTTGTGGACTAAATATGACTTACCATCTTCCCTTGTAGACTAAATATGACTTACCATCTTCCCCAGGATCTTGTGGACTAAATATGACTTACCATCTTCCCTTGTGGACTAAATATGACTTACCATCTTCCCCAGGATCTTGTGGACTAAATATGACTTACCATCTTCCCTTGTGGACTAAATATGACTTACCATCTTCCCCAGGATCTTGTGGACTAAATATGACTTACCATCTTCCCCAGGATCTTGTGGACTAAATATGACTTACCATCTTCCCCAGGATCTTGTGGACTAAATATGACTTACCATCTTCCCCAGGATCTTGTGGACTAAATATGACTTACCATCTTCCCTTGTGGACTAAATATGACTTACCATCTTCCCCAGGATCTTGTGGACTAAATATGACTTACCATCTTCCCCAGGATCTTGTGGACTAAATATGACTTACCATCTTCCCCAGGATCTTGTTGACTAAATATGACTTACCATCTTCCCCATGATCTTGTGGACTAAATATGACTTACCATCGTCCCTTGTGGACTAAATATGACTTACCATCTTCCCCAGGATCTTGTGCACTAAATATGACTTACCATCTTCCCTTGTGGACTAAATATGACTTACCATCTTCCCCAGGATCTTGTGGACTAAATATGACTTACCATCTTCCCCAGGATCTTGTGGACTAAATATGACTTACCATCTTCCCTTGTGGACTAAATAGGACTTACCATCTTCCCCGGGATCTTGTGGACTAAATATGACTTACCATCTTCCCCAGGATCTTGTGGACTAAATATGACTTACCATCGTCCCTTGTGGACTATAAATATGACTTACCATCTTCCCCAGGATCTTGTGGACTAAATATGACTTACCATCTTCCCCAGGATCTTGTGGACTAAATATGACTTACCATCTTCTCCAGGATCTTGTGGACTAAATATGACTGTTACGTTCCACGTAGTGGTGGTTTGTTTGTTTTGTGTTTCTTCTTCTATTTATTTGTACAGGTCACACTCATTAACTGCCTCTGCTGCCAATCAACCGGTTCCTAATCCCAGCTGCTCCTCGTTTCACCTGTTAATCAGCCAGCCAATCCCGGACCACCATTCATCCTCCCAGCCTGTTTAAAATCACCTGCTCACCACTGGATCAGGGTGGATTCTTTTTCTGACATGCTGTGTGGAACTTTGAGAGACGTTACTTTGTCTTTGGCGCTATCTTGTTTGGTAATCATTTTTGTTAAGCTTTTTGCTACACTTGTGCCACCTGTTGTTTTTTTTTGTCTTCATTTTTCTTGACCTTTGAACTTTTGTAAGTATCTGTAGCCTAGTCTTGGGAAAGGTTAGACAGAGGCCTCTATACACTACACACGTAGGATTTGTTTGTGTATAGAGACACCAGGCTTAGTGGTGGCTGTCACCCTTGTATGTTTTGGACCCCCTCTTTGGCTAGAGTAGATAGGTAGGTTTTTTTGGTTTGTGCTAATTAAATAGCTTCAGTTAGTCAGCTTACCTTTTCTTTTCTAGAGGTGTATTTTGGTATGTTTTGTTCATTTCTTTGACAGCACCTGTATTCCCAAGCTAGGCTAGTGTTGTGTCTTGTTGTAACCCCCCCCCCCCATTGGGTACTTTTCAATAACACTAGTTTTTGTTTTCAATTCTTGGCTTCGGTGTCTTTTTTACAACTCATTTGGTTTATACACTTTTATGTTGCGTTCCCCTATAGTCCCTAGACGCTGAGCCATCAGGGAACGTAACAATGACTTACCATCTTCCCCAGGATCTTGTGGACTAAATATGACTTACCATCTTCCCCAGGATCTTGTGGACTAAATATGACTTACCATCTTCCCCAGGATCTTGTGGACTAAATATGACTTACCATCTTCTCCAGGATCTTGTGGACTAAATATGACTTACCATCTTCCCCAGGATCTTGTTGACTAAATATGACTTACCATCTTCCCCAGGATCTTGTGGACTAAATATGACTTACCATCTTCCCCAGGATCTTGTGGACTAAATATGACTTACCATCTTCCCCAGAATCTTGTTGACTAAATATGACTTACCATCTTCCCCAGGATCTTGTGGACTAAATATGACTTACCATCTTCCCCAGGATCTTGTGGACTAAATATGACTTACCATCTTCCCCAGAATCTTGTTGACTAAATATGACTTACCATCTTCCCCAGGATCTTGTTGACGGCAGCAGAGTTGGTGATGTTGAACTGCGCCACCACGTTGGGGCTCTGCTCCTTCCTGAACAGCATGAAGGCGTTTGGCGGCTTCTTGATGTACGGCCGCTCCCCTTCCGGCTGGGCGTGGCCGCTGTAACACCTGTGTGCTTGGTGAGCAGACCACTTCCTCCCCGCCACTCCCGCTACTTACATGCTCTGCGCCGCGCCGCTGGGCAGGTCAAAGGAGATGGTGGCGGAGGACGGCAACCCGCACATCACCTCGCCGTTTCTACGCCCGTAAAGACACACATTAGCTAACACAATATGTCAACAAAACCCTAACCCTCATAGAAATGACTAGATAAGAAGCACCAGGTTCAAACTGGAGCCTCGAAAGCATCTTGCAAGGAAAACCTGAATATTTTCAATATTAAAGTACAAAATAAATGGAAAAATTCTTATGAAACATGTTTAAAAAACGAATAATAACTAAATGATGTGTGAATGTTCCAAAGTGAAATGCTGACAGAATGTAGTATGAATGGAAGAATAGTTTGAATAGCTTGAATTTCCAGGAAAAACGGGAATTTGGTTTGGAACTTGGGAAAGTGTTAGTTAGAATGTCCAGGATGAGTGTTGTTAGAAAAAAACCTAGAAATTCCTGGAAATGTGTTGAATGTGGAAAAATGGTTGTTTGAATTTCCAGGATGAGTTGAATGTGTTAAAGGTAGAATGGTTTGAATAGGTTGAAAAATGTGGGAATTGTGCAACCTGGAAAAATGTCCCCATTCATTTCAATGGGAACTTCCTGGAAATTTGGGAATTTTGGGAAAAGCGGGATTTTTTGAAAATGATTAGGAGCATGAATTGGTTGGTGTTGGAATTGTTTAAATCGGGCAAGAAATGTTGAAGTAGTAAATGGTATTAGGGAATTTCGGGAAAATCTGGAATTTTTTTTAACTTGGAAAAGGGGTAGTTTGAATTTCCAGAATGGTGGAATGTGTTGAAGGTGGAATGGTTTGAATAGCTTGAAAAATGTGGGAATTGTGCAATTTAGAAAAATGTCCCATTCATTTCAATTGGAATTTCCTGGAAATTTGGGGGGAAATGATAAGAGCATGGATGTTCTGAATGAGCTGAATAGGTTGGTGTTGGAATTGTTTAAATCAGTCAAGAAATGTTGAAGTAGTAGCAGTTTTTTAATTGAAAAATGGTATTACGGAATTTTGGGAAAACTGGGAATTTTTTCAAGTTCTTAAACCAACTTGTTTTTTTGTCCTGACTAAGAGGAATGTTTTGACAGTGGAACGCTTGAAGTGGGTTGAAAAATGTGAAAGGAGTCATGAAAGGTTGGAAATACAATGGGAACTTCCTGGAAATTTGGGAAAAGCTGCATTTTTTGAAAATGATTAGGAGCATGAATGTCCTGAATGAGCTGAATTGGTTGGTGTTGGAATTGTTTAAATCGGGCAAGAAATGTTGAAGTAGTAAATGGTATTAGGGAATTTCGGGAAAATCTGGAATTTTTTTTAACTTGGAAAAGGGGTAGTTTAAATTTCCAGAATGGTGGAATGTGTTGAAGGTGGAATGGTTTGAATAGCTTGAAAAATGTGGGAATTGTGCAATTTAGAAAAATGTCCCATTCATTTCAATTGGAATTTCCTGGAAATTTGGGGGGAAATGATAAGAGCATGGATGTTCTGAATGAGCTGAATAGGTTGGTGTTGGAATTGTTTAAATCAGTCAAGAAATGTTGAAGTAGTAGCAGTTTTTTAATTGAAAAATGGTATTACGGAATTTTGGGAAAACTGGGAATTTTTTCAAGTTCTTAAACCAACTTGTTTTTTTGTCCTGACTAAGAGGAATGGAAGTGGGTTGAAAAATGTGAAAGGAGTCATCGCACTGAAAAAGGTTGGAAATACTGTTAGAAAAAAAAACAGGAGTTCCTGGAAATTTGTTGAACGTGGAAAAATGGTTGTTTGAATTTCCAGGATGAGTGGAATGTGTTGAAGGTGGAATGGTTTGAATAGGATGAAAAATGTGGGAATTGTGCAACTTGGAAAAATGGCCCATTCATTTCAATGGGAACTTCCTGGAAATTTGGGAAAAGCTGCATTTTTTGAAAATGATTAGGGGCATGAATGTCCTGAATGAGCTGAATTGGTTGGTGTTGGAATTGTTTAAATCGGGCAAGAAATGTTGTAGTAGTAAATGGTATTAGGGAATTTCGGGAAAATCTGGAATTTTTTTTAACTTGGGAAAAGGGTAGTTTGAATTTCCAGAATGGTGGAATGTGTTGAAGGTGGAATGGTTTGAATAGCTTGAAAAATGTGGGAATTGTGCAATTTAGAAAAATGTCCCATTCATTTCAATTGGAATTTCCTGGAAATTTGGGGGGAAATGATAAGAGCATGGATGTTCTGAATGAGCTGAATAGGTTGGTGTTGGAATTGTTTAAATCAGTCAAGAAATGTTGAAGTAGTAGCAGTTTTCTAATTGAAAAATGGTATTACGGAATTTTGGGAAAACTGGGAATTTTTTCAAGTTCTTAAACCAACTTGTTTTTTTGTCCTGACTAAGAGGAATGTTTTGACAGTGGAACGCTTGAAGTGGGTTGAAAAATGTGAAGTCATGAAAGGTTGGAAATACAATGGGAACTTCCTGGAAATTTGGGAAAAGCTGCATTTTTGAAAATGATTAGGAGCATGAATGTCCTGAATGAGCTGAATTGGTTGGTGTTGGAATTGTTTAAATCGGGCAAGAAATGTTGAAGTAGTAAATGGTATAAGGGAATTTCGGGAAAATCTGGAATTTTTTTTAATTTGGAAAAGGGGTAGTTTGAATTTCCAGAATGGTGGAATGTGTTGAAGGTGGAATGGTTTGAATAGCTTGAAAAATGTGGGAATTGTGCAATTTAGAAAAATGTCCCATTCATTTCAATTGGAATTTCCTGGAAATTTGGGGGGAAATGATAAGAGCATGGATGTCCTGAATGAGCTGAATAGGTTGGTGTTGGAATTGTTTAAATCAGTCAAGAAATGTTGAAGTAGTAGCAGTTTTTTATTTGAAAAATGGTATTACGGAATTTTGGGAAAACCGGGAATTTTTCAAGTTCTTAAACCAACTTGTTTTTTTGTCCTGACTAAGAGGAATGTTTTGACAGTGGAACGCTTGAAGTGGGTTGAAAAATGTGAAAGGAGTCGTCGCACTGAAAAAGGTTGGAAATACTGTTAGAAAAAAAACAAGAGTTCCTGGAAATTTGTTGAACGTGGAAAAATTGTTTTTTGAATTTCCAGGATGAGTGGAATGTGTTGAAGGTGGAATGGTTTGAATAGGTTGAAAAATGTGGGAAATGTGCAACCTGGAAAAATGTCCCCATTCATTTCAAAGGGAACTTCCTGGAAATTTGGGGATTTTGGGAAAAGCGGGATTTTTTGAAAAAGATTAGGAGCATGAATTGGTTGGTGTTGGAATTGTTTAAATCGGGCAAGAAATGTTGAAGTAGTAAATGGTATTAGGGAATTTTGGGAAAATCTGGAATTTTTTTGAACTTGGAAAAAGGGTAGTTTGAATTTCCAGAATGGTGGAATGTGTTGAAGGTGGAATGGTTTGAATAGTTTGAAAAATGTGGGTATTGTGCAATTTAGAAAAATGTCCCATTCATTTCAATTGGAATTTCCTGGAAATTTGGGGGGAAATAATAAGAGCATGGATGTTCTGAATGAGCTGAATAGGTTGGTGTTGGAATTGTTTAAATCAGTCAAGAAATGTTGAAGTAGTAGCAGTTTTCTAATTGAAAAATGGTATTACGGAATTTTGGGAAAACTGGGAATTTTTTCAAGTTCTTAAACCAACTTGTTTTTTTGTCCTGACTAAGAGGAATGTTTTGACAGTGGAACGCTTGAAGTGGGTTGAAAAATGTGAAGTCATGAAAGGTTGGAAATACAATGGGAACTTCCTGGAAATTTGGGAAAAGCTGCATTTTTTTGAAAATGATTAGGAGCATGAAAGTCCTGAATGAGCTGAATTGGTTGGTGTTGGAATTGTTTAAATCGGGCAAGAAATGTTGAAGTAGTAAATGGTATTAGGGAATTTCGGGAAAATCTGGAATTTTTTTTAACTTGAAAAAGGGGTAGTTTGAATTTCCAGAATGGTGGAATGTGTTGAAGGTGGAATGGTTTGAATAGCTTGAAAAATGTGGGAATTGTGCAATTTAGAAAAATGTCCCATTCATTTCAATTGGAATTTCCTGGAAATTTGGGGGGAAATGATAAGAGCATGGATGTTCTGAATGAGCTGAATAGGTTGGTGTTGGAATCGTTTAAATCAGTCAAGAAATGTTGAAGTAGTAGCAGTTTTTTAATTGAAAAATGGTATTACGGAATTTTGGGAAAACTGGGAATTTTTTCAAGTTCTTAAACCAACTTGTTTTTTTGTCCTGACTAAGAGGAATGTTTTGACAGTGGAACGCTTGAAGTGCGTTGAAAAATGTGAAAGGAGTCATGAAAGGTTGGAAATACAATGGGAACTTCCTGGAAATTTGGGAAAAGCTGCATTTTTGAAAATGATTAGGAGCATGAATGTCCTGAATGAGCTGAATTGGTTGGTGTTGGAATTGTTTAAATCGGGCAAGAAATGTTGAAGTAGTAAATGGTATTAGGGAATTTCGGGAAAATCTGGAATTTTTTTGAACTTGGAAAAGGGGTGGTTTGAATTTCCAGAATGGTGGAATGTGTTGAAGGTGGAATGGTTTGAATAGCTTGAAAAATGTGGGAATTGTGCAATTTAGAAAAATGTCCCATTCATTTCAATTGGAATTTCCTGGAAATTTGGGGGGGAAAATGATAAGAGCATGGATGTTCTGAATGAGCTGAATTGGTTGGTGTTGGAATTGTTTAAATCAGTCAAGAAATGTTGAAGTAGTAGCAGTTTTTTAATTGAAAAATGGTATTACGGAATTTTGTGAAAACTGGGAATTTTTTCAAGTTCTTAAACCAACTTGTTTTTTTTGTCCTGACTAAGAGGAATGTTTTGACAGTGGAACGCTTGAAGTGGGTTGAAAAATGTGAAAGGAGTCATGAAAGGTTGGAAATACAATGGGAACTTCCTGGAAATTTGGGAAAAGCTGCATTTTTTGAAAATGATTAGGAGCATGAATGTCCTGAATGAGCTGAAATGGTTGGTGTTGGAATTGTTTAAACTGGGCAAGAAATGTTGAAGTAGTAAATGGTATTAGGGAATTTCGGGAAAATCTGGAATTTTTTTGAACTTGGAAAAAGGGTAGTTTGAATTTCCAGTATGTTGGAATGTGCTAAGGGTGGAATGGTTTAAATAGCTTGAAAAATGTGGGAATTGTGCAATTTAGAAAAATGTCCCATTCATTTCAATTGGAATTTCCTGGAAATTTGTGGAAAAAAATGATAAGAGCATGGATGTTCTGAATGAGCTGAATAGGTTGGTGTTGGAATTGTTTAAATCAGTCAAGAAATGTTGAAGTAGTAGCAGTTTTTTAATTGAAAAATGGTATTACAGAATTTTGGGAAAACCGGGAATTTTTCAAGTTCTTAAACCAACTTGTTTTTTTTGTCCTGACTAAGAGGAATGTTTTGACAGTGGAACGCTTGAAGTGGGTTGAAAAATGTGAAAGGAGTCATGAAAGGTTGGAAATACAATGGGAACTTCCTGAAAATTTGGGAAAAGCTGCATTTTTTGAAAATGATTAGGAGCATGAATGTCCTGAATGAGCTGAATTGGTTGGTGTTGGAATTGTTTAAATCGGGCAAGAAATGTTGAAGTAGTAAATGGTATTAGGGAATTTCGGGAAAATCTGGAATTTTTTTTAACTTGGAAAAAGGGTAGTTTGAATTTCCAGAATGTTGAAATGTGCTAAGGGTGGAATGGTTTGAATAGCTTGAAAAATGTGGGAATTGTGCAATTTAGAAAAATGTCCCATTCATTTCAATGGGAATTTCCTGGAAATTTGGGGGGAAATGATAAGAGCATGGATGTTCTGAATGAGCTGAATAGGTTGGTGTTGGAATTGTTTAAATCAGTCAAGAAATGTTGAAGTAGTAAATGGTATTAGGGAATTTCGGGAAAATCTGGAATTTTTTTGAACTTGGAAAAAGGGTAGTTTGAATTTCCAGTATGTTGGAATGTGCTAAGGGTGGAATGGTTTGAATAGCTTGAAAAATGTGGGAATTGTGCAATTTAGAAAAATGTCCCATTCATTTCAATTGGAATTTCCTGGAAATTTGTGGAAAAAAATGATAAGAGCATGGATGTTCTGAATGAGCTGAATAGGTTGGTGTTGGAATTGTTTAAATCAGTCAAGAAATGTTGAAGAAGTAGCAGTTTTTTAATTGAAAAATGGTATTACGGAATTTTGGGAAAACTGGGAATTTTTTCAAGTTCTTAAACCAACTTGTTTTTTTGTCCTGACTAAGAGGAATGTTTTGACAGTGGAACGCTTGAAGTGGGTTGAAAAATGTGAAAGGAGTCATGAAAGGTTGGAAATACAATGGGAACTTCCTGGAAATTTGGGAAAAGCTGCATTTTTTGAAAATGATTAGGAGCATGAATTGGTTGGTGTTGGAATTGTTTAAATCGGGCAAGAAATGTTGAAGTAGTAAATGGTATTAGGGAATTTCGGGAAAATCTGGAATTTTTTTTAACTTGGAAAAGGGGTAGTTTGAATTTCCAGAATGGTGGAATGTGTTGAAGGTGGAATGGTTTGAAAATGTGGGAAATGTGGAAGTTTGAATAATGGCCAATTCATTTTGAATGGGGAAAATGCAACAACAACTAAAGTAATTATGGGAAATCCGGGAATTTCTTTTAGAATTGTTGAAGTAGAGCACACAATTCCTGAATAGGCTGAATATTTTGAAGTTGGAACCGTTTGAATCAGATGAAAAATGTGGAAGTTGTGGAACTTTGAAAAATGTCCCATTGAAATTTCAGAAAAAAATGGGAATTTTGGGAACGGGAATTTTTTTGAAAATGGTAAAAAAAAAACTTGAATGGTCTGAATGAGTTGAAATGGTTGGTGTTGAAATTTTTCAAATGGGTCGAGAAATGTTGAGTAGTAACATGTTAAAATGAGAAATGGTATTATGGAATTCCTGGAATTTCGGGAAAACCAGGAATATTTCCAGTTTGAAAAAAAATAAGTATTTTTTTGTCCTGATGAAGAGGAATTTTTTGACGGTTGAACAGTTGAAATGTGTTGGAAAATGTGGAAGGAGTAATTGCCAGAAAAAAGGGTGGAAATAGGGCTTTGGAAAGCAGGAATTCTGGAAAATCCTGGAATTTTTTTTAAGTTAAAAAAAATGATAGTTTGAATTTCCGGAATGGTGGAATGTGTTGAAGGTAGAATGGTTTGAATGGGTTGAAAAAAATTGAAAATGGTGGAAGTTTGAAAAATGGCCACTTCTTTTTGGATGGGAAAAATGTCCCGGAAAACCTGGAAATCTGGGAATTTTGGGAAATTGTCAACGGAAAGCCCGCTATCCCTGATTAGGCTGAACAGTTTGAAGTTGGAACGGTTTGAATCGGTGAAAAAATGTGGGCTTGAATCATCACTCACTCAGTCCACATTCACCCATAATGGTGGTAAGCTACATTTGTAGCCACAGCTGCCCTGAGGTAGACCACCACCACCCATTCATCACTCCAAGCAACGTTTGTTAACTTTTACAATATATCCAAAACTGTTTATAAGTACTAACTGTTAGCATGGTAACTTGTTAAATGTTAGCATTTGAATGTTAGCATGCTAACATTTAAGGCTTGCTCTGTAGCTCATTTTGTACGGTCACACCTTAAAACTCACGGATCCGGACACTCGGCGCCATCTTAAAAGTACGCCAGGGGCCCAGGGAGGGCGCAGAGATGGCCTAAAACGTGAGCATGTTAACATTCAAATGCTAACACTTAGCCTTTGTGCTAACATTTGGATGCTAACAGTTAGCATGTTTCACCTACCAAGTTATATGGCTTTAAGGTGGTATGGCTGCAGACGCAAGAGAAAATAAAAGTGTAGAAATAGCAGAAAATGATAGCATGCTAATGTTAGCATGCTAAAAGTTGTCGCATTCCAAGTTATATGACGCTGGGGTAAACGATTGCAAAAGTAGCTCAAAAAGTTAGTGTTAGTATGCTAACATTAGCATGCTAGCGAGCTATAAACTGTCCCATGTGTGATGTGAGTGTTTTCATGCACTAGCATTAGCCAATATGCTAACACATTTACAAGTGTCTTAGTATTATTAACTTACTATGGCATTATTTTTGTATTATTTCCGAAAATGCGCCAAAACCTCACCGTGGCGTTGTTGAGTCGGTTTGGCGGATTGGAGAGCTAGCTTGCGCAGCTAGTGGGTCCACGACCAAGACTTCTGTTTTGTTTGATCAGCCGTTTTACTGCCGATTAAGGTATGTAAATAAACATTGGCAGAATCTTTCAGTGTAAATAACTCATTTCACAACGTTTATATCTGCGACTAATATATGGAAAAATCCGTGTGGTTCTAAAGTGTAGTGGGTGTGGCTTATACAGTATACAGGTGTACAGTATACAGGTGAAATACGCTCATTTCCTTTTTGGGACATTGATTTGAGATACAAGTTGATTAGAGAACGGAAGATAAAATTGTCTTATCCGGAGAACGACTTGTCATGGCTTTGGATCTCATTTTCCTAAACTACGGAACGGGCGGACGGTCAAAAACGTAAAAAAAAACAACAACAAAAACGTGGCTCAAAAACATTTTCCTAAACTACGGAACGGGCGGAGGGTCAAAAACGTAAAAAAAAAAAAAAAAAAAAAACAGTGGCTCAAAAACATTTTCCTAAACTACGGAACGGGCGGAGGGTCAAAAACGTAAAAACAAAACAAAAAAAAACAGTGGCTCAAAAACATTTTCCTAAACTACGGAACGGGCGGAGGGTCAAAAACGTAAAAAAAAAAAAAAAAAAAAAACAGTGGCTCAAAAACATTTTCCTAAACTACGGAACGGGCGGAGGGTCAAAAACGTAAAAAAAAAAAAACAGTGGCTCAAAAACATTTTCCTAAACTACGGAACGGGCGGAGGGTCAAAAACGTAAAAAAAAAAAACAGTGGCTCAAAAACATTTTCCTAAACTACGGAACGGGCGGAGGGTCAAAAACGTAAAAAAAAAAAAAAAAAAAAAACAGTGGCTCAAAAACATTGTCCTAAACTACGGAACGGGCGGAGGGTCAAAAACGTAAAAAAAAAAAAACAGTGGCTCAAAAACATTTTCATAAACTACGGAACGGGCGGAGGGTCAAAAACGTAAAAAAAAAAAAAAAAAAAAACAGGCTCAAAAACATTTTCCTAAACTACGGAACGGGCGGAGGGTCAAAAACGTAAAAAAAAAAAAAAAAAAAAAAAACAGTGGCTCAAAAACATTTTCCTAAACTACGGAACGGGCGGAGGGTCAAAAACGTAAAAAAAAAAAAAAAAAAAACAGTGGCTCAAAAACATTTTCCTAAACTACGGAACGGGCGGAGGGTCAAAAACGTAAAAACAAAAAAAAAAAAAACAGTGGCTCAAAAACATTTTCCTAAACTACGGAACGGGCGGAGGGTCAAAAACGTAAAAAAAAAAAAAAAAAAAAACAGTGGCTCAAAAACATTTTCCTAAACTACGGAACGGGCGGAGGGTCAAAAACGTAAAAAAAAAAAAACAGTGGCTCAAAAACATTTTCCTAAACTACGGAACGGGCGGAGGGTCAAAAACGTAAAAAAAAAAAACAGTGGCTCAAAAACATTTTCCTAAACTACGGAACGGGCGGAGGGTCAAAAACGTAAAAAAAAAAAAAAAAAAAAAACAGTGGCTCAAAAACATTTTCCTAAACTACGGAACGGGCGGAGGGTCAAAAACGTAAAAAAAAAAAAACAGTGGCTCAAAAACATTTTCATAAACTACGGAACGGGCGGAGGGTCAAAAACGTAAAAAAAAAAAAAAAAAAAAACAGGCTCAAAAACATTTTCCTAAACTACGGAACGGGCGGAGGGTCAAAAACGTAAAAAAAAACCCAAAAAAAACAGTGGCTCAAAAACATTTTCCTAAACTACGGAACGGGCGGAGGGTCAAAAACGTAAAAAAAAAAAAAAAAAAAAACAGTGGCTCAAAAACATTTTCCTAAACTACGGAACGGGCGGAGGGTCAAAAACGTAAAAAAAAAAAAAAAAAAAAACAGTGGCTCAAAAACATTTTCATAAACTACGGAACGGGCGGAGGGTCAAAAACGTAAAAAAAAAAACAACAAAAAACAGTGGCTCAAAAACATTTTCATAAACTACGGAACGGGCGGAGGGTCAAAAACGTAAAAAAAAAAAAAAAACAGTGGCTCAAAAACATTTTCCTAAACTACGGAACGGGCGGAGGGTCAAAAACGTAAAAAAATAAAATAAAATAAACAGTGGCTCAAAAACATTTTCCTAAACTACGGAACGGGCGGAGGGTCAAAAACGTAAAAAAACAACACAAAAAAACAGTGGCTCAAAAACATTTTCCTAAACTACGGAACGGGCGGAGGGTCAAAAACGTAAAAAAAAACAAACAAAAAAAACAGTGGCTCAAAAACATTTTCCTAAACTACGGAACGGACGGAGGGTCAAAAACGTAAAAAAAAAAACAGTGGCTCAAAAACATTTTCCTAAACTACGGAACGGGCGGAGGGTCAAAAACGTAAAAAAATAAAATAAAA
>NC_084573.2:785000-787500 GCF_033978685.3 Nerophis lumbriciformis
TTAAGATGGGACTTAAATGCTTCTACTGAGGTAGCATCTCTAATTGTTACCGGGAGGGCATTCCATAGTACTGGAGCCCCAATAGAAAATGCTCTATAGCCCGCAGACTTTTTTTGGGCTCTGGGAATCACTAATAAGCCGGAGTTCTTTGAACGCAGATTTCTTGCCGGGACATATGGTACAATGCAATCGACAAGATAGGACGGAGCTAGACCGTGTAGTATTTTATACGTAAGTAGTAAAACCTTAAAGTCACTTCTTAAGTGCACAGGAAGCCAGTGCAGGTGAGCCAGTATAGGTATATATATATATGTATATATGTATATAAAGGTATATACAGTATAGGCGTAATATGATCAAACTTTCTTGTTCTTGTCAAAAGTCTAGCAGCCGCATTTTGTACCAACTGTAATTTTTTAATGCTAGACATAGGGAGACCCCAAAATAATACGTTACAGTAATCGAGACGAGACGTAACGAACGCATGAATAATGATCTCAGCGTCGCTAGTGGATAAAATAGAACGAATTTTAGCGATATTACGGAGATGAAAGAAGGCCGTTTTAGTAACACTCTTAATGTGTGACTCAAAGGAGAGAGTTGGGTGGAAGATAATACCCAGATTCTTTACTGATTCGCCTTGTGTAATTGTTTGGTTGTCAAATGTTAAGGTGGTATTATTAAATAAATGTCGGTGTTTAGCAGGACCGATAATCAGCATTTACGTTTTCTTGGCGTTGAGTTGCAAGAAGTTAGCGGACATCCATTGTTTAATTTCATTAAGACACGCCTCCAGCTGACTACAATCCGGCGTGTTGGTCAGCTTTAGGGGCATGTAGAGTTGGCTGTCATCAGCATAACAATGAAAGCTAACACCGTATTTGCGTATGATGTCGCCTAGCGGCAGCATGTAAATACTTAAGAGTGCAGGGCCAAGAACCGAACCCTGAGGAACTCCGCACGTTACCTTAACATAGTCCGAGGTCACATTATTATGGGAGACGCATTGCATCCTGTCAGTAAGATAAGAGTTAAACCACGACAAAGCTAAGTCTGACATACCAATACGTGTTTTGATACGCTCTAATAAAATATTATGATCGACGGTATCGAAAGCAGCGCTAAGATCAAGAAGCAGCAACATAGATGACGCATCAGAATCCATCGTTAGCAGTAGATCATTAGTCATTTTTGCGAGGGCTGTCTCCGTAGAGTGATTTGCCCTGAAACCGGATTGAAAAGGTTCACCGAGATTGTTAGACACTAAGTGTTCATTTAGCTGCTGTGCGACAATTTTTTCGAGGATTTTCGAAATAAAGGGAAGGTGGGACACCGGTCGGTAGTTTACCATGAGGTCAGGATCAAGGTTAGGTCTTTTGAGCAGAGGATGAATAACCGCTTTCTTGAATGCTAGGGGAACAGTGCCAGAGGAAAGTGATAAGTTTATAATATTTAGCACTGATGGACCTAATAATACAAAAAGCTCCTTGATAAGTTTCCCAGGAAGTGGGTCAAGTAAACATGTTGTTTGTTTTGTCCCACTTACACGCTGTAATAGTTCCTCTAATGTTATTTCATCAAAAAGAGAGAGACTATTTTGTATTGCAGTATCCGTAAAGGGGACCATTTGAGACTCTTCCCTGTGGTGTGCAAAACATGTTTCGGACACGTTTTGTGTTTCAATGTTAGGTCCATGTTTGCACTTTAGTTCCTGGTTTGTTTTGAGTCCGCCTGCCAGCTGGCCGTTTGTGGCGGCGTTCCCAGATCGCCATTGAAACCCCGCCCTCACCTTCTTCCTCAAAAGTATCTTTTAAAAAGTGTAAACTGTTAAAATATGTGTCTTAAAGTCGACCAACAACCCCGAGAGATACAAGATGTATTTAATTTTTTTTTCCAGAGCCAGTGGAAAATGTAGATTGGCTGGTCATATCATTAGGTACACCTACACACTCGCTATTGGATCCGACCAGCTGCATTAAAAAAGCTGCTTTTGTCAGAATGTACATGGCTGCATGTTATTATGTCAAATACCTTTTTTTGTGTGTTTCCTCATTGCCCGAAGGTAGACTTAATGACCAAATAAGGACATCCTGCTCATCCAAAACTGTATGTTAGCTCACGCCTCAATGCATGAACTTCATACTTGCCAACCCTCCCGGATTTTCCGGGAGACTCCTGAAATTCAGCGCCTCTCCCGAAAACCTCCCGGGACAAGTTTTCTCCCGAAAATCTCCCGAAATTCAGGCGGAGCTGGAGGGGGCGTGGTTTCAATACATGCGTAATCTGTCGAATCGCTTAAGCCGCTGAAATCCGAGTCTGAATCCGAGCTAATGTCGCTATAGCTTGCTGTTCTTTCCGCCATGTTTGTTTGTGTTGGCTTCACTATGTGACGTCACAGGAAAATGGACGGGTGGTTAAAATCAGGCACTTTGAAGCTTTTTTTAGGGATATTGCGTGATGGGTAAAATTTTGAAAAAAACATCGAAAAATATAATAAGCC